>NC_033795.1:34031398-34032798 GCF_001876935.1 Asparagus officinalis
GGGGGTCGCCGTCACCTCCAACATGACAAAGAAATCAGGGCAGCTACGCGCACCAATTTGCGCATTGAATTCCAGGAGCCCGCTGAGAACTCACACCCACAAAGGCATGTTTTGAGGCGTGTAACTTTTGAAAATCCAAAGAAGGCAGTTCGCCCTCAGAAGGAAACACTATCGTCAGATGACGATAGTGTTATACCTGAGAAGTCGTGCCCACACACGATAGGTTACTCCGACTGTCACGCTGACGAGTTGTACTATCGTGCTGGGGGTACGAGTAAAACCAGGAAAAGGAGTCCCCGAGAACAGGAAACTCAATGCCCCTTTTCCAAACTCATTCGGGCAGTATTGTCTGAGTGCAACTACCATCCAATCCACATGAGCCTAATCGACGTCGACGAACGACTGAAGTGAATCGACGAGTTACATGAGCGGATAGGACTTCGGAATCACGAAGACCCGGACCAATCGGGAAGCCCGGCACTGTTCACAAAAAGGACAACGCCCTTCATGCCTCGACCACTCTACAGATAATCCAATCACCAGAGCGGGTCAAACTCTTCGTCGCGCATCCAACGCACCCGGAATCACTCAAATCCGAATCCGGACGAAGAATATACAGGGGAACCAACAAAACACCTAAACGGAGTCTCGGCAAGCTCGAAACACCCGAGGGGTGTCTTGGCAAAACCAAGACACCCCAGGGGTGTCTCGGCCAAGCCGAGACACCCGGACGAAGAATATACAGGGGAACCAACAAAACACCTCAAATAGAGTCTCGGCAAGCTCGAAACACCCGAGGGGTGTCTTGGCAAGACCAAGACACCCCAGAGGTGTCTCGGCCAGGCCGAGACACCCCAAGGGTGTCTTGGCCGCCAGCAAATACGAACGAGACTCATAATGCCAATAATCCTCCCGTCAATGCAGGGGGTGGTAATGAGAATGCTGATGAAGACTCAGGTGAAAACCTAAAGATTAAAAATCTCGAGAGCAAAATTAATACGTGGATTTCCGCTCAAGAAATGAAGAAGACGGGCATCCCTTGTCCATACCCACGAGAATGGGAATCAATCCCCTATCCGGCGAAGTTCAGTCTAATTAACTTCACGCCGTTTGATGGGAAAGGTTCACCCACTCAGCATTTGATTTACTTCAAATCGCACCTAGGGGTCATCTCTGGTAACGAACCTCTGATGATACGGTCCTTCGTTGGTACTCTTCGTGGAGCCGCCTTCGATTGACGAGAAACAGAAAGACGGGGAATTGGTTGACACCTTCGTCAAAAGGTTCCAGAACAAGGCGATGAATTATCGGGACCCGATCACTGAGGAGTTCATTCTCCAGACTTGCCACAACAACCTCGCATTAGACGTGTTGGAAGCAATGGGGACAGCACCGTCCAA
>NC_033795.1:34036089-34044540 GCF_001876935.1 Asparagus officinalis
GAACAAGCTGAACGCTTCCTCCGAAGGAAGAAGGCCGAGAGGAGCCAACCGACGGCCAATTCTCCAAACTCGAACTTTGCCTCCCGTGATAAGGGCAAGGCCCCTGCAGCTGCTGTTGGTACTAATCAAATGTCTCAACAACAATCCCGAAGGTAGCAAAAGACTTCGGATCCGAGACTCCAAAAAGAGTACTCCTTCAAGGACGAAGATGTTCTGGTTATTTTCGAGTCCCTCCTTGAAAATAACAAGATCAAGCTACCACCTATCCCAGATCAGGAGGAAGCTGATAATACTGTAGATCCGAGGTACTGTGCGTACCATAGGAGGATCCTTCATCCTACCAAGGCTTGCTTCGCTCTTAAGAATAGCATCCAAACCTTGGTTGAAGCCGGCGTCATAACGCTAGGATAAGCCAAATAAGAACGGCAATACTCCGAAGAGTATACGAGTATAAACTGCTTCTCAATACTCCGAAGAGTATACGAGTATAAACTGCTTCTCAACACTCCGAAGAGTATACGAGTATAAACTGCTTCTCAACACTCCGACAAGTATAAGAGTATAAACTGCTTCTTACTCCTCCAATCGGTATATGAGGTTAAACTGCTCCCTGATACTCCAATAGGTATATGAGTCTAAACTGTTTCCTACCGTTGATGGGAAGTTCCTGGAGAATGTTACGCTAATATTCTTAAGGATAACCCGGACATGTAACGGAGTACAAAGTCAGACCCAGTTCCAAGAAAGAAGCTGGGGGTGGATGATTCATGTAATGGGAAGTTCCCAGAAGAACGCTATATGTAATTTTCTTAGGGATAACCCGATAATTACGAACAAGGTGATAAACACTAAACCCCCACTATGATTTGTACTCCCACTCTCACTGTCTACCTGGTCAAACCTTCCTATAGTTAGGACCACAACCAAAGTCCCCTCTCGATTCCTTCCATGAACGAGAGGTCCACTTTCAAATTGAACGATCAAGCCTGTAAAAGGTAAGATCATCTCAAACCTCCCACTTTCACTGCTTCCTTGGTCAAACCTATAAAAGTTAGGGCCACAACCAGATTCTCCTCTCGATTCCTTTCATGAACGAGAGGTCCACTTTCAATTGAGCAATCAAACCTATAAAAGTTAGGATTGTCTCCAACTTTACTTAGTCAAACCTGCAGATAGTTAGGACTAAGATTGAGTTATCCTTTTCGATAAATGAAAGACTTCCATCTTTTCCTTTTTCCACCAAACCTATAAAAGTTAGGGTCGAAATTGGGCTTTCTCCTCAATAAATGAGGGACTCTTTTTGGATCGAATGACCAATCCTATAAAAGTTAGGGTCGTTTGAATCTTTCTGATTCTCGGAGTGGAGATCCCACTCTTAGTTTTATCATTTCGGATTCTGGGGGTGGAGATCCCACCTTGAGTTTCCTTTCCAACTGGAGATAGAATATAAAATTCTTCCTCTTTAGCGCCGGGAGATAGAATATAAAATTCTTCCTCTTCCATTTTCCAGTCCGTCTTTACCCTGAGAAAAGACATAATCCCCAACTTTCAATCTGTGCACTTTGTGCACGGGGAATTTTATCTCAACTCCTAAATAGAGATAAGCCTACGCCTAACACGTGTTGCCGGTTTAGTCTTTCACCGATTGAAAAAAAGACACCAGGATCTAAACCTGGGGAATTTCATCCCGAAGCCTAAGTAGGGATAAGTCAACGTCTAATACACGTTGCCGGGTAGCCTATTCCCGTAACAATGGCGAAGTCTACGTATTCAATATCGTAGCACTAAAAGGGTTAACTCTTTTAGCTTAAACGTCACATAGGAGCGGACTTAAACAATCCGCATGCTAGCCCGACTCAAACGGTAGTCGGTAAAGGCTAATCAAATCCGTTGAAGGCTGGGGGTTAGCCAAAATTCCTAAAGTCAACGCCTAACACGCGTTGCCGGGTAGTCTATTCCCGTGAGAAAGACGAAGTCTACGTATTCAATATCGTAGCACTAAGAGCGTTAACTCTCTTAGCACGACGTCATATGCGGAACGGATTTAGATAATCCGCATACTAGCCCGACTCAAACGGTAGTCGGTAAAGGCTAATCAAATCCGTTGAAGGCTGGGGATTAGCCAAAAATCCTAAAGTCAACGCCTAACACGCGTCGCCGGGTAGTCTATTCCCGTGAGAAAGACGAAGTCTACGTATTCAATATCGTAGCACTAAGAGCGTTAACTCTCTTAGCACGACGTCACATGCGGAACGGACTTAAACAATCCGCATGCTAGCCCGACTCAAACGGTAGTCGGTAAAGGCTCATCAAATCCGTTGATGGCTGAGGATTTGCCAAAAATTCTATAACTGCGAGTCATTGACGCATCAACTCCCCTAGTTGGTCTCGTGACTTGAGCACCCAACAAATTCAGGATAAAATCCACACATGCAGATGAATCAACTTTAACAGTTGGTCCTGCAGCCCCGACACTTGGGACCACCGTGCTCCAATACCTTAAGAGCTTAAACTGTGAGTACTCCAGCAAACGTATGAGTATAAACTGTGTTAATGGCGATCCGTAAGCCCTAAGGTCAACGCCGGTCAACGCGTCACCCTAGGTCAACGCCAGTCAACGCGTTGCAATCAAAGTCAACGTTCGAGGATTCAATATCCACACCATTCAACGTTCGACGATTCAAACCCTAAGGGTCAACGCCGGTCAACGCGTAACCCTAGGTCAACGCCAGTCAACGCGTTGCAACCGAAGTCAACGTTCGACGATTCGAAACCCTAGGGTGGACGCCGGTCAACGCGTAACCCTAGGTCAACGCCGGTCAACGCGTTGCGATAAAAAGCCAACACACGGGGATCCGAAACCCTAAGCCAGCACAATGTGGCGGAGGTAGTTCAAAGTCAACTCAATGACACGAGCCAAACTCAATTCATCAGCTGCAGACTCGAGACTCCGACGACGGCCAGACGATAAACGCAGCGCCGGAAGAACCTCGGCTATTCGTCAAAGCATCGGATAGATCGAAAATCGAAAGAGTCAAGAGTTGAAGCTAACTACGCCGACTGAAGGCCAGATCAATCACATCCAAAGTATTCCAGCCTCTTCTATAAAAGAAACGAGTCAGGAACACTTTGGAGGGGGTATCTGTAGGCATCAAAAATTGCCTATAGTTCTCCACAACCGGTTCAGTGTTAACGAGCGACGATGAACGTCACCATCCAATCCACATGAGCCTAATCGACGTCGACGAACGACTGAAGTGAATCGACGAGTTACATGAGCGGATAGGACTTCGGAATCACGAAGACCCGGACCAATCGGGAAGCCCGGCACTGTTCACAAAAAGGACAACGCCCTTCATGCCTCGACCACTCTACAGATAATCCAATCACCAGAGCGGGTCAAACTCTTCGTCGCGCATCCAACGCACCCGGAATCACTCAAATCCGAGTTGGGACGGCGAATCAACGGCAAACACACCCGGAAGGCCTCGGACCAGACTGAGACACCCGGGGGCATCCCGGCCAGGACGAAACACCCGAAGGGTGTCTTGGCGAAGCCAAGACACCCCAGGTGTCTCGGCCAGGCCGAGACACCCCAAGGGGTGTCTCGGCCTTGGCCGAGACACCCCCAAGGGGGTGTCTCGGCCTTGGCCGAGACACCCCATGGGGGGTGTCTCGGCCATGGCCGAGACACCCCAAGGGGTGTCTCGGTTTTGGAGCCGAGACACCCCCCTAGGGGGTGTCCTCAACCAGCCCCTACCCCCCTTTGTTTTCCTATAAATAGGCCCCTAGGGCCTCCATTCTCTTGGCCTTGGTTTTGGGAGAGAAATTTCAGATCTAGAGCTTTAGCCTTTGAGATCTGAAATTCCAGAGAGGAGCGGCGAAGCCCTGCCGGAGGAAGGAGTCGGGGTTTTCTAAGAGAGCGGCGAAGCCCTGCCGGATCGAGGAGTGAGCGAGCCTTCTGCAGCAAAGGAGCCTTCTTCTTCATTCCCCCTTTTTCTTTTCCTTAGTATTGCCCCTTAGCGGTGATACTAAGTAGAGCTGGTGTCTCGCTTTAGCCGAGATATAAGCTTCATAGCTTCTTAGATCCCCCGCGGATCGACGAAGCTCTGTCCGATTTTTCGGGATCAGAAGTTTCTAAATCCCTCCGCGGATAGACGAAGCTCTGCCCGATTTTCTCGGACCAGATCTGAGTGCCCCGGTGGTCCACGGATATCAACATCCCCGTCACAGGCAAAAGACCCACGCAAGCAAGAGATGATGAACAAATCTTGCGTTTGTTTGAAAAGAGTTGTATTTCTTTTGTTTTCATTGTGTACCGGTCTTATAAAAAGACTACCTTTTTATTTCATTGTAACGATCAAAGTTGTAATGAATGCAGCAATGAATACAGCAACTTTTTCCGCAAACACCCTGTTCCAAACTCATTCGGGCAGTATTGTCTGAGTGCAACTGCATCAAGACGGTCCCCAAAAGAGTTTCGGTCTTCGAAAGGCTCTGTACCGAAACGCCAAAACCAAGGACTAGGCGTTTCCGACAAAGAAGAACGGTAGGTGAAGACGGAGAATTCCCGAGGGTCACCACCAATATGACCAGCAAAAGGACGTCGACACAGGATAATCCCGAGTCGATTCCGGAAGTACCCTGGCGGATGACCCGTCTGCAGTCCAGAGCCATCATACGAGGAACTTATAGTAGGGTTCGGACAAGATTACCGTCAGAAGATGAAGTATCGGATTCCTGCTCTGCTTTCGCATCAGACAATACAGTATCCAGCGAGGGACAACCCCGCGAGTCATTTATGATAAGCGCGGAACAAGTGGCCAAGATGCTCGAAGAAGCCATGGCTAAACAACAGGAGAGCTTCAGGTTCGAAATGCAGATGGCCATGCAGAGTATGAGAGAAATGCATGACCAACAAATCCAAGCATTGACGAACCAGCAAGGCGAGCCAAGTCATCGTAACCAGGTTCATCAGGAAGATGAGGACACGAATGCGAATGAAGTGCATAATGCTAATAACCCTCCCGTAAATGCAGGGGGTGGTAACTCAGGTGAAAGCTTAAAGATTAAAAACCTCGAGAGCAAAATCAATACGTTGATTTCCGCTCAAGAGATGAAGAAGACGGACATTCCTTGTCCCTACCCAAGAGAATGGGAATCAATCCCCTACCCGGCGAAGTTTAGTCTAATTAACTTCACGCCGTTTAATAGGATGGGTTCACCCACTCAGCATTTGATTTACTTCAAATCACACGATGGTACGGTCCTTCGTTGGCACTCTTCGCGGAGCCGCCTTCGATTGGTATCGTCGCCTCAAGCCAGGAAGCGTGAACAGCTGGGACGACATGGAGACTAAGTTCCTCGCTAACTTCTTCGACGACGACACCGAAATATCCATCAGAACGTTACTCGACGAGAAACAAAAGGAAGGGGAGTTGGTCGACACCTTTGTCAAGAGGTTCCGGAACAAGGCGATGAACTGTCGGGACCCGATCACTGAGGAGTTCATCCTCCAGACTTGCCACAACAACCTTGCATTGGACGTGTTGGAAGCGATGGGAACAGCACCGTCTGACACATGGAAGGATTTGAAGGTCCGAGGAGAGCAAGCCGAACACTTCCTCCGAATGAAGAAAGTCGAGAGGAGCCAACCGACGACGAATCTTCCGAACTCAAACTTCGCCTCCCGTGGGAAGGTTGGAAAGACTTGAAGGTGCGCGGTGAACAAGCCGAACGCTTCCTCCGAAGGAAGAAGGCCGAGAGGAACCGACCGACGGTTAATCCTCCAAACTCGAACTTTGCCTCTCGCGGTAAAGGAAAATCACCTGCAACACCTGTTGACGCTAACCAGACGTCGCAAAAGCAACTCTGAAAACAGCAAAAGACTTCGGGTCCGAGACTCCAAAGAGAGTATTCCTTCAAGGACGAAGACGTTCCAGCCATCTTCGAATCCCTCCTTGGAAGCAACAAGATCAAGCTACCACCTATCACGAATCAGGAGGAAGCTGACAACACTACGGACCCAAAGTACTGTGCATACCACAGGAGGGTCGTTCATCCCACCAAGGATTGCTTTGCTCTCAAGAATAGCATTCAGACCTTGGTTGAAGCCGGCGTCATAACGCTGAGGTAAGCCAATTGAGAATGGCACGACTCCGATAAGATATTCTTAAGGATAACCCGGTTAGTTAACTGATAATAATGTCCGAACCAGTTCCGCAGAGGAAACTGGGGGTGGACGATTTATGTAATGGGAAGTTCCTAGAGAATCATATATTCTTAAGGATAACCTGAACATGCGATTGAGGATAACGTACTCCTCGTTACACCCAGTTTTGTAAGAAAGCTGGGGGTGGATAATTCGTGTAACGAGAAGTTCCCAAAAGAATGTTAATATTCTTAGGGATAACCCGATCAATATGAACAAAGTGATGAACACTAAATCTCTCACCGATCTGACTAATTGACGGTGGGACCACCAAATTCGATCAAGTTTAATCCAATCAAACTTACGCTATGTTCGTGCACTCAACACTTTCATAGTTAGAGTCCGAATATAATAAATCTTGATTTGTCACCTGGTCAAACCTTTCTACAGTTAGGACCACAACTAAAATCCCCCTCTCGATTCCCCCAATAAACAAGAGGTCCACAAATTGAGCGATCAAACCTTCCTACAGTTAGGATTGTCTCAAAACACCCACTTGGTCAAACCTTCTTACAGTTAGGACCACAGTCAAAATCCCCTCTCGATTCCTCCAATGAACGAGAGGTCCACTTTCAAATCGAGTGATCAAACCTTCCTACAGTTAGGGTCATCTCAAACTCCTGCTTGGTTCACTCTCGATAAATGAGAAATTCATCTTTGGTTCGGTAATCAAACCTTCCGACAGTTAGGGTTATCTCAATCTTTTCAATTCTCGGAGTGGAGATCCCACTTTAAGTTTCACCTTTCAGATTCTGGGGGTGGAGATCTCACCTCGAGTCTCCTTTCCAGCTAAAGATAGAATATAAAATTCTTCTTCTTCAGTGTCGGGAGATAGAATATAAAATTCTTCCTCTCCCATTTCGGGTTCATCTTTGCCCCAAGAGAAGACACCACTGTTCACGGGAAAAATCGTATCTTTCTTCATTGATTCCATTGCACTCTTAAATAACAACTTTTTGAGTTACAAAGATCCGGTCTTTTTATAAGATCCGGTTACAACGAGATCAAAAAAAGGAAATAAAAATTACAACTTTTCTCTTTTGTCGAACAAATCGTGAGCAAGCTTGGGTAATTTAGTTTAGGAGTTTATATTATTTGTGTTAGTACCTTATGCTCAATATAATATACACACACATTTATTGGTTTCCATATATATATAGTTATATATATACATATATGTTTTGGTTTAATGGTTTTCAAGTTTTACTATGAAACAATTAAATATAATTAGAAAACATATTTTTGTTTCATACTTACATGCTGTTTTCGTCAAAAGTTGCCTTCATCATTGATTTCATTAAACTTTAGTCGTTACAAATGAATTCAAATAACAAAGAAATAAAAATTACAACTTTCTTGAGAATAAACGCAAGATCCGTTTATCGTCTCTTGCTTGCGTGGGTCTTTGGCCTGTGACGGGGACGTTGATATCCGTGGACTACCTGGCACTCAGATCTGTTCCTGAAAAATCGGACAGAGCTTCGTCGATCCGCGTGAGATCTAGAAGCCTGAAGCGTCTATCTCGGCTAAAACAAGATATCTGCTCTTCTTAGGATTACCGGCGAAGGGTAATACTAAGGAACAGGCACGGGTGATGAAGAATCTGATGAAGACCTCTCATCTGTTGAAGCGCTCGACCACTCTTCACTACAGCAGGGCTTCGCCAACTTCTCCAAAAATCCAGATCCTTCAAAATGAGGCCTTGAATGGCTATTTATAGGCAATAGGAGCACCTAGGGTGCCTAGACACCCCTGGGGTGTTTCGACTTTCCCTAGACACCCCGGGGGTGTCTCAGAAAATCCGAGACACCCCTAGGGTGTCTTTTCCTAGACACCCCTGGGGTGTTTCGACTTTCCCGAGACACCCCGGGTGTCCCAACTCAGCCTGAGACGCTCGTATGCTTGATAGTTTTCGCCGTAGATTCTTCGTCCGAACTCGGATTTGAGTGATTCCAAGTGTGTTAGAAGCTTGACGAAGAGTTCGATCCGCTCTGGCAGTTGGATTATCTGTAGAGTGAACGAGACTCGAAGGGCATTATCCTTTTTGTGAACATCGCCGGGTTCTCGATTAGCCCGTGCCTTTGTTATTCCGAAATCCTATCAGCTCACGTAGTTCGTCGATTCACTTCAATCGCTCATCGACGTCAATTGAACTCCTGTGGATTGGATAGTGACGTTCATCATCGCTCTTTAACACTGAACCGTTCGTGGAGACCTATAGGTAATTTTCGATGCCTACA
>NC_033795.1:34044560-34046008 GCF_001876935.1 Asparagus officinalis
CCACCTTAGGGTTTTGGTTGGCTTTTGTCGTCACGTGTTGACTTTCGTCGTCACGTGTTGACTTTTGTCGCAACGCGCTGTCCGGCGTTGACCTAAGGTTACGCGTTGACCGGCGTCCACCTTAGGGTTTTTGAACCGCATAGGTTGGCTTTTGTCGTCACGTGTTGACTTTCGTTGCCACGTGTTGACTTTTGTCGCAACGCGCTGTCCGGCGTTGACCTAAGGTTACGCGTTGACCGGCGTCCACCCTAGGGTTTCGAATCGTCGAATGTTGACTTTTGTTGCAACGCGTTGACTGGCGTTGACCTAGGGTTACGCGTTGACCGGCGTTGACCCTTAGGGTTTTGAATCGTCAAACGTTGACTTGTGTGGAATGCGTTGAATGACGTTGACCTAGGGTTACGCGTTGACTGGCATTGACCCTAGGGTTTCGAATCGTCAAACGTTGACTCTGGTTGCAATGCTTTGACTGGCGTTGACCCTTAGGGTTTTGAATCGTCAAACGTTGACTTGTGTTGCAACGCGTTGACTGGCGTTGACCTAGGGTTACGCGTTGACCGGCGTTGACCCTTAGGGTTTTGAATCGTCAACTGTTGACTTGTGTTGCAACGCATTGACTGGCGTTGACCTAGAGTTACACGTTGACCGGCATTGACCCTTAGGGTTTCGAATCGTCAAACGTTGACTTGTGTTGCAACGCGTTGATCGGCGTTGACCTAGGGTTACGCGTTGACCGGCGTTGACCCTGGGGTTTCGAATCGTCAAACATTGACTTGTATTGCAACGCGTTGACTGGCATTGACCTAGGGTTACGCGTTGACCGGCGTTGACCCTTAGGGTTTCGAATCGTCAAACGTTGACTTGTGTTGCAACGCGTTGATCGGCGTTGACCTAGGGTGTAGGCATCGAAAATTGCCTATAGTTCAGTGTTAACGAGCGACGATGAACGTCACCATCCAATCCACATGAGCCTAATCGACGTCGACGAACGACTGAAGTGAATCGACGAGTTACATGAGCGGATAGGACTTCGGAATCACGAAGACCCGGACCAATCGGGAAGCCCGGCACTGTTCACAAAAAGGACAACGCCCTTCATGCCTCGACCACTCTACAGATAATCCAATCACCAGAGCAGGTCAAACTCTTCGTCGCGCATCCAACGCACCCGGAATCACTCAAATCCGAATCCGGACGAAGAATATACAGGGGAACCAACAAAACACCTAAACGGAGGACCTAGCCGAGACACCCCAAGGGTGTCTCGGCCATGGCCGAGACACCAGGGGTGTCCGCGCCCTTTTGTGGTCCCCTAGACCCCCCTTACCTACTCCTAGAGCCTATAAATAGACCCCCTTGATGCCTTGAGTTGAGGAAGGTTTTTGGAGAGCCTTGGCGAAGCCCTGCTGCAGTGAAGAGTGCCCGTGTGCTTCAACGAGAGGAGGAGA
>NC_033795.1:34047008-34050928 GCF_001876935.1 Asparagus officinalis
CGGAACGTCTGAGACCAAGCCTAGGCGTTTCCGACAAAGAAGAAGGATAGTCGAAGACGGAGAATTTCTAAAGGTCACCACTAATATGACCAGCAAAAGGGCATCGACATGGGATAATCCCGAGTCAATTCCGCTAGCACCCTATTTAACTCGTCTGCAGTCTGGAACCATTACACGAGGGACTTATAGTAGGGTTCGGACGAGATTACCGTCAGAAGACGAAGGATCAGATGCATGCTCTGCGATTGCATCAGACAACATGGTATCCAGCGAGGGACAACCCCGCGAGGTGCTCATGATAAGTGCAGAACAAGTAACCAAGATGCTTGAAGATGCCCTGGCTCGGCAAAAAGAAAGTTTCAAGTTCGAGATGGAGATGGCCATGCAGCAAATGAGGGAGATGCACGACCAAGTCACCAGGGAGAACCCACTCGACACCATAATCAGAATCAATATGAGAATGAACGGGAAGGGAATAATGTCAACATAAATATCCCTCCTGTCAACAACGACAATGGAAGCGGTCCCGTGGATGATAATGCAAAAGAGGACCACGTTACCTCTCCCCAAAGCCACTCGAAGACAGGTACGAGTGAAGACAAGAAGATGAAGGACTTGGAGAGCAAAATCAACGCGTTGATGAATGCTCAAGAAGTGAAAAGGTCCGGCATACCATGTCCATACCCAAGGGAGTGGGAATCAATTCCATATCCGGCAAAGTTCAATCTCATTAACTTTACGCCGTTTGATGGAAAGGGTTCCCCTACCCAACACTTGATATATTTTAAGTCTCACTTAGGAATAATCTCCGGCAATGAACCCTTGATGGTACGGTCATTCGTTGGCACTCTTCGCGGAGCGGCCTTTGATTGGTATCGTCGCCTCAAGCCGGGGAGCATCAGCAGTTGGGACGACATGGAGGGCATGTTCCTGACGAACTTCTTCGACGACGACACTGAGATCTCAATCGGCACTCTGTTTGATAAGAAACAGAAGAATGGTGAGACAGTCGAAAACTTTGTGAAGAGGTTTCGAAATAAAGCAATGAATTGTAGGGATCCGGTCAGCGAAGATTTCATCCTCGAGACCTGTCATAACAATCTCTCATTGGACATCCTGGAAGCCATGGGAATGGCACCGCCAAAAACCTGGAAGGATCTGAAGGTGCAAGGAGAACGAGCCGAACGATTCCTTAAAAGGAAGAAGGCAGAAAGGGGTCAAATAGCAAATAGTGCTCCGCAACCAAATTTTGTCCCTAAGGGAAAAGGAAAAGCACATGCAAATGCCGTGAACGCGAATCAAACAATCAAGGTGGCAACAGCAGACCCAGAAGCCAAAAGCCTCGGAGCCGAAGTTCCCAAAAGTCTATTCGTTCAAAGAGGATGAAGTTCCCGGTATCTTCAAGTACCTCATTGAGAATAACAAGATCAAATTGCCTCCAGTCCAGGATCAGGAAGATGCTAAGAGAATCAATGATCCAAAATACTGCGCATTTCATAGAGCGGTGCACCATCCTACCAAGGTGTGCTATGCCCTTAAGGACAAGATCCAAGCTCTAATCGATGTCGGGGTCATCACAATGAAGCAGCCGAAGGAGAAGAGAGTGGGAGCAAATGCAGTATCAATCAGCTTCGGTTCTGTTCCCTTAAACTGGTTCCAGCATGAACCAGTAATAAATGCAGCAGTGAAGACAGTGAACGATGATCCTCACAAGCAGCGCCAGAAGGGACTTGTGCCACACACAGCCCCTAATGGTGAGATTCTTTGGGTCCATCCAGATTTGGTTGGAGATGAACAATGGACTGGAACCTCTTCCAAGAAAAAGTCAAAAGAAAAAGGTAAATCTTGTTATGGAGCTTCTGCTATTCCAGGAAAAGATGACGAAGAAATTCCCGCCTTCCCGCTTTCTGAAGATGAACAGGAGGCCTTTGCAACCCGAAGTGGGAATGAGTATCACTACAAGTACCCGCATGCTTCCGAGCAATTAGGCACCAAAACCGCTCCTTCCAAGACATTGGCAGAACTGGGAATTACAGCAACTCCCCCAATGCCTGTAACTGCGGAGAAAGTCCAGCAGAAGGAGAAGGGGAAAGAACCTTTACGCCAAGAGACCCAAAACCCGAGGCAGTCTCGATTCAATCATCCGATTGGGAAAGACATTACAAGAGGCCTTGAGTGACTCTGAAGCTTTTCTAACTCGAATCAAGCCATCTCCTGAAGGACCAGAACCGTCAGCTCAACACTGCAATCTCGCGGCGCATCATTTTCCATGCATCTCTTTTACCAAAGAAGACATGCAGACGAAGAACTCAAAGCATGATCGGCCTTTGTATTTCACAGGGCACATTGGCTCCAGCATGGTCAACCGGATCCAAGTTGATCCGGGTTCTGCTGTTAGCATCATGCCATTCCGACTGAAGCATCATCTCGGAATCCCGACTAGCAAACTAGCCTCCACCGGCACTACGATTTACGGATTCAACACCAGCGGGTCCAGACCCTTGGGGAAGATCCGAATCAAATGCCAGATCTTGGAACCCCGACTAGCAAACTAGCCTCCACCGGCACTACGATTTACGGATTCAACACCAGCGGGTCCAGACCCTTGGGGAAGATTCGAATCAAATGCCAGATTGGGGATTTAAAATCAGAAGTTACTTGCTATGTGATTGACGCAGAAACGTCCTATAACTTACTGTTGGGTCGACCTTGGATCCACGGCAATCTTATAGTCCCGTCAACTCTTCACCAGTGCCTCAAGTATGTGGACACAAATAATGAAGTCAAGACGGTGGTCGCGGATAAGCAACCGTTTAAGGGATTGGAGAACTATTTCACCGATTCCCTTCTATACGGCGCTGAATCCGATACTGAATCACCGGCCCAAGGAACGGACAGCGGAGATGAAGCTGATACCGAAGCTGGGTTTGATTATGATGGCGGTTTTGTACTTAATGACATTGTACCCATTGTAATCAATCTTGACGATGATAAATCATCGGAAAGTAGTTGTAATTGGCAACTTGCCGAAGAACTATCAATAAACGATGATTTAGAGTACTCGATGTGTCTTGATAATGTCACTAAAAAGCTTTATGATAACCCTGATTTGTATATGCCTCTTCAATCATTTTGCATGACGAAAAAGCAGGTACAAGATCCATGCGGAGCAACACTTGTCATCCCCGCGGGAATAGGGGGTGGAAAAGAAGTCGTCTACGGCAAAGGAAAAGAAGCTCCGATACCCGATCACTTCTTAGAAGAAGAAGACGATGAAGATAAACCTGCCCCTCATCTATTTAGATATGACGCAAAAGCGCGCGATCTAATGGAGAAGTATGGATATGACTTCACACTCGGAGAGGGTCTTTGCTTTGGTCGAGGTCCGCGAGTTCCACCTCGAATGGCCTATGTACCAAGGGAAAACCCGATGATTATTATCGCTACAAAAGAGGTTTGGGTTATGCCTCCTCATCCGACGATGAGTGCTGCTGGCAAATCATCGATCAAATTGCTAACAAAGCTAGAAAAGGATATTCTTCTGACTCTTCGGCTTGGGATTCCGACACTAGTCTCGGTGAGATGTTCAAAAAGTTGATGTCGAACATGGTTACGGTCGATCCTACCACAATAGAGGAAGACGACCAGATGCCGACATGGGAAGATCCTTGGGTTCATCACCTAAACATGCAGTACGGTGACAGGTTTGAGCAAAGGGAGCCTCCTACCGAAGATCAAGTACTTCAGGTGAATATGGGTAGTGAAGATAATCCGAAACCTATATTCATTAGCGATAGCCTCCCGCCGGAAGAGAAAGAAGAGTTAATCTCTCTTATCAGGGAGTACATCGATGTGTTTGCCTGGAATTATGAAGACATGCCAGGGCTCGATCCAAACGTAGCAGTGCATCGTCTCAATAT
>NC_033795.1:34054346-34059520 GCF_001876935.1 Asparagus officinalis
ACGCCTAACACGTGTTGCCGGTTTAGTCTTTTACCGATTGAAGAAGACACCAGAATTCCAGTCTGGGGAATTTCATCCCGAAGCCTAAGAAGGGATGAGTCAGCGCCTAACACGCGTTGCCGGTTAGTCTTTGACCGTAAAAAGGACAAAAGACCACATATTCAACATTGTGGCAGGTTGTTATTAATAACACCATAATCCGTGCCTCACACGCACGGGGAATTTTATCTCAACTCCTAAATAGAGATAAGTCTACGCCTAACACGCGTTGCCGGTTTAGTCTTTTACCGATTGAAGAAGACACCAGAATTCCAGTCTGGGGAATTTCATCCCGAAGCCTAAGGAGGGATGAGTCAGTGCCTAATACGCGTTGCCGGTTAGTCTTTGACCGTAAAAAGGACAAAAGACCACGTATTCAACATTGTGGCAGGTTGATTCCCAACTTCCAATCCGTGCACTTTGTGCACGGGGAATTTTATCTCAACTCCTAAATAGAGATAAGTCTACGCCTAACACGCGTTGCCGGTTTAGTCTTTTACCGATTGAAGAAGACACCAGAATTCCAGTCTGGGGAATTTTATCCCGAAGCCTTAGAAGGGATGAGTCAGCGCCTAACACGCGTTGCCGGTTTAGTCTTTTACCGATTGAAGAAGACACCAGAATTCCAGTCTGGGGAATTTCATCCCGAAGCCTAAGAAGGGATGAGTCAGCGCCTAACACGCGTTGCCGGTTTAGTCTTTTACCGATTGAAGAAGACACCAGAATTCCAGTCTGGGGAATTTCATCCCGAAGCCTAAGAAGGGATGAGTCAGCGCCTAACACGCGTTGCCGGTTTAGTCTTTTACCGATTGAAGAAGACACCAGAATTCCAGTCTGGGGAATTTCATCCCGAAGCCTAAGAAGGGATGAGTCAGCGCCTAACACGCGTTGCCGGTTTAGTCTTTTACCGATTGAAGAAGACACCAGAATTCCAGTCTGGGGAATTTCATCCCGAAGCCTAAGAAGGGATGAGTCAGCGCCTAACACGCGTTGCCGGTTTAGTCTTTTACCGATTGAAGAAGACACCAGAATTCCAGTCTGGGGAATTTCATCCCGAAGCCTAAGAAGGGATGAGTCAGCGCCTAACACGCGTTGCCGGTTTAGTCTTTTACCGATTGAAGAAGACACCAGAATTCCAGTCTGGGGAATTTCATCCCGAAGCCTAAGAAGGGATGAGTCAGCGCCTAACACGCGTTGCCGGTTTAGTCTTTTACCGATTGAAGAAGACACCAGAATTCCAGTCTGGGGAATTTCTCCCGAAGCCTAAGAAGGGATGAGTCAGCGCCTAACACGCGTTGCCGGTTTAGTCTTTTACCGATTGAAGAAGACACCAGAATTCCAGTCTGGGGAATTTCTCCCGAAGCCTAAGAAGGGATAAGTCAACGCCTAACACGCGTTGCCGATTTAGTCTTTCACCGATTGAAGAAGACACCAGAATTCCAGTCTGGGGAATTTCATCCCGAAGCCTAAGAAGGGATGAGTCAACGCCTAACACGCGTTGCCGGTTTAGTCTTTCACCGATTGAAGAAGACACCAGAACTCCAGTCTGGGGAATTTTATCCCGAAGCTGCTGGGTAGCCTATTCCCGTAACAAGGGCGAAGCCTATGTATTCGAAATCATAGCACAAAGCCTCAGAGAATTTACTCTCTTAGCACAACGTTACATGCGGAACGGATTTAGACAATCCGCATGCTAGCCCGATTCAAACGGTGATCGGTAAAGGCACATCAAACCCGTTGAAGGCTGGGGGTTTGCCAAAAATCCCAAAGTCTATGTCTAACACACATGGCCGGTTTAGTCTTTCGCCGATTGAAAAAGACACCAGGGTCTAAACCTGGGGAATTTTATCCCGAAGCCTAAGAAGGGATAAGTCATCGCCTAATACGCGGTGCAGGGTGCCTTTTCCCTATAAGAAATGGTTAAGTCTATGTATTCAAAATCATAACATCAAGTCTAAGAAAAGCGATTTTCTTAGCACAACGTTACATGTGAGACGGGTTTAATAATTCACATGCTAGTCCGATTTCAAACGGTAATCGGTAAAGACATTTCAAATCCGTTGATGGCTGGGGGTTTGCCAAAAATCCCATAAACCTTGTCATTCAGAATAAATACAGAAAGATCACGAAAGAAGCAAATGCGGAGTTTCTATTAATAGATCGAGTCAAAAGCATATAATAAAAAGCTCGTTAGCCCGAAGGCAGTTGGCGGTTGAGAATATGAGACTTTAAATAAAAAGTCTTCTTCAGAACTACTCAAAATCTCCGCGGCTTCACTTTTCAGCTTCATCAGTCTCTCCTGGGTGGATCCTAGCTTCTCGAGTGCCTGTTCACGAGAACGCTCTAGTCCGGCTAGGTCATCTGTAATAAGAGCACCAGATTCCTCGGCGCACTTCAAGGCCTCTTTCAACCTAATCACTTCCTCGCGGCTCGAGTCCAAAGAGCGGAGTAACTCAGCTCTATCCGTATCTTTCCTCGCCACATTAGTCATTAGCTGCGCAATGGAGCTCTCATGTGACTGAAGCTCGCATCCGATGGAAGATCTCAGGTCGTGCCACTGTGCCAGCCTATGCTCCAGCTGAGAGGACACGAAAGAAGAAGCCCCGTTAGTCTCCAATTCCTTCAACTCTCGGATCTCTGACTCCAGAACAGCGAAATCGGCAGTGAAGGAATCGGCCAATTCCGGGTATCCTTCTTCCCTCATCATCATCATGTGGCGAGAAAAGGAACGCCTGAACTGATCGGGACAGTATCCTCGATGAAGAAGTTTCTCGATCATGCCATTATAAAAGACGGTAAAAAGGCCGAGGTCCGTACGAAAAATGTCTTTATCGGGATCGGTATCGACCAAAAGGGCACGGACACGCTCATATAGAGAGGATCGAGATCCTACAAGCAACAACATAGAAGTTCAGTAGATTATCGAATACGATAAGGAAATTCAAAGGCAAACTCTGAGCATACCAACGCCAACGGAGGTCCCCTCAGGCTGAGGTTCGACAGGCTCTGAGACAGCGGCAGAAGTGGTCATGGAGGGTATATCAACCCCTGCAGGCAGATTGCTCATACCACTCGGCAAGGGCGGGGAGACGCCACTTCTATGCAGACTTTCAGCCCCGGGAACTGTAGTAGTATCAGGCACAACGGCCGGTCCTATAGTTACACTCCTGTATTAGTCAAATGGAAATTTGGACAAATAAGGAGAATCGGGACAAAAAGATCGTATGCATACCTGCAATCCCACCGTCCTCAGATGCAGCGGGAATGCCAAGAGTCATAAGGGTATCGGCCCAAGCGGCTGCACCTTTTTATTAGTCAAAATGAAAATTTAGACAAATAAGGAGGATTGGGATGATAAGGTCATCTGCATACCTGTAGGTCCATCATCCGTGGGTATCTGGGGAATGCCAGGAGTCATAAGAGAATCAGTCCCGGTGGCTGGTCCTATGATTGCACTCATATGTTAGTCAAAATTCAGATTAACATAGAGAAGTACGATATCCCTAAATCGTATGCGTACCTGCGAGTCCGCCATTCCGAGGCAAGCTAGATATGCCAGGAATTGATATTGGACTGATCCCAATGGTTGGCGCTGTAATATTAATCCTTCGTTAGTCAGACAAAAGATCAGGCAAGATGAAGGGAATCAGATATATACCTATGAATGAATCATTCCCAAAGAATGGTCTCTCGGTTCCTCTGGTAGTCTGTTCAGCCAGCATATCGGCTAATAAGCCAGCATCGGGTTTCGAGAAGCTTGGTACAGGGGCACACCCCCGTTCCTCGAAACCTACATCATGATAGGCTCCATCCTCAGCTAGCCTTCCCATCGCGACATCTGCAGGGTAACCTGAATGTTGGAAGAGGAGGAAAGCTCAAAAATACTTGCAGCAAAAACAGAAGATCTTCCTTCCCCATGCTTGAGGAAGGTAACATTGGATGTAGATATACCTGAATACGGGACGGTGGACTCAACATTATTCACTTGCCCAAGATCAATGTTTAGATCGATGCCCAGAGACCCGTCATGAAGGGCGTCGCACATCTGCTGCATAAAGCAATCCATGTTATCAGATCCAGGAGATACCGGACCCGGTGGGAGTTCGCCCTCTTCGAAGAACCCTGGAGCATAAAACATGGTTACGAATCCCAAAAGGAAAATCACCTTAAAGCAATAAAAATAAAATGTTACATTCCCCTCCATCGGCGGTGCTTCCTAAGCCCACTCCATAAGGACGCTGACCGTCGTGGGGTTTATGTGCGGTCTTCTTCCTCTTCGGGGCACCAACACTCCTAGGACCAACGGGTCGGTCATGCACAGGCTTGTCACACGTTTCAACGTGTGTGGGAGCTCGATCGTCGGGCCATGAGCTCGTATAACGAGGAGCTGGCGGCTCATGATCGTCAACTGTCCTACCTAAAGTGACAATGGTCATTTCATTAAACAAACAAGAGCTGTCGTTTATACCAATTAGAATGGAGAAGGAAAAAACCAAGAAGCATGACAAACCTGTATCGAGTTCTTCTCTGTCGGTATCTACATCCACATATTCTTCCTCGGAGGTCTCATCCTCGTCACCCGTAGGAAGGAGCTCTTCATCATCTGTGAGAAGAGATTTAGCATACCCCTTTCTCCGCTTCTGAGCAAGCTCAGCCCTGCGAGCAGCCATCATAGCAGCCCGGACCGAGTACTCGGACTGTAACTCTGAAAGGCTCCTCACACCTATGGATTCATAGGCGGAAAGGAACCACTTGCAACTAAGGAAAGTGGTCAGCGGCTTACGCCTATAGGAAGGAAGAGCAAAATGGGCTCCAGTGCAGCCCACCATAGATCAGCGTGTCACCATAGCGACCCGAAAAGTGAGGAAAACACTTGAAGAACTCCCAACTCTTACGGACTCGAAGCTCTCGTTGAACATCACTGAATTTGTTCCCGAGCCATCTACTCTTCTCCAACAGCTGCATGAAAGGAACGGGGACATTAACAACGCTGGGCGCCGACATCAAGTCAGGACGATGAAGAACGAGCCACGCCATCAGATAAGCGTAAGGAAGCTCGACCTTCAGACAAATAAGCTCAGTCGATGGTTCAGAACCCATCTGTGTAAAACTGCTGACTAGACACCTAAGCCCGC
>NC_033795.1:34060520-34067170 GCF_001876935.1 Asparagus officinalis
AGACAATTCAGCGGAATTCACAACCGTCATCTTCCACCAAGTATCTAATACTAGCTTAATGCTAGTCATTGTCTAATCTGGGTCATGTACCTGATTCATGCCGGACCCGCTCCTCAGCAGTCGACGGTCCTCCTTTATGTGATGGTCGCCGGGGACTTCTGGCAGCTTGTCTCCTGGTCACGGTGAGGTTGGGCCGTCACGAGAAGAAGTAGAATCGTCGGAAAACGGACTATGACTCATCTCGCTCTCGAGTCCGCACGCTCTCCTATATAAAGGAAAAGCGTGAGTCAAAGTTCTGAATGATCAAGAGGGCTAGTCTATAGGTAGATGTTTACCTCCCATCACTAGAAGGATCATCGCCGCCAAGATCCATACCGATGCTCGCAAAACTCCGCTTGCGGGGCTAATCTCTTCCCCTACGGCAGGGGCGCAAACAATCGAAGGTCTCATCTGGGGAGAGGACGGAACCTTCATCTTGGGTCCATCTGGGTCCCTGAACGATCAAACCATTGTCCGACTTAATAATTCGGAAGATTAAAAGGAAAGAGTAAGAAACTGACACTGTTCAGAATAGTCTCGTGATCTTCAAGATCTCCCGCGTGAAGCTTCATCAACAGAATGAAGGTCTTCTTTATCTTTTCGTCAATCCGACGAGTCTTGTGCACCCCGGGGGGGGGACGTGGGGCCGTGCCCTTTGTGATCGAGCATTTTCGCCCGAAATCAGTAACGGGAATCAGCCTGAGAACCTCTCAGCCTCTAGGCTCTGGCAATCGGCTTCAGCAAGAATTAATTTTATTGGCTGCTAACACCCGTTGCAGCTTAGGAAGTGAGATTCAACTGGCCGCTCAGAACCGGGAGATCTGAACTTAGCCCCCAGTACACCCGTCAATGGTCCAACAACCATGACACGAGAACCGTCCACCAAACCAGCGTGGTCCGAAGCTGCTGACGTGGATTGCCGACATAAAGCTGATCATAGCAAACTGGCGAGCGAAATCGGCAGGTGGTAGGTATTGACTCTATGGCCTGATTCCTTACCCGGAAGTCAAGATAACGCCGGCCTGGATGTTCAATGAACGCCAGCGCCCCGGAATCCGAGTCGGTGCGCTATTAGATCTGATGACTGCGCCTCACAAAACCACCACAGTCTTTTCAGGCATGTTTTGTCTTACTCACGTGACTCCCTGGAAAACTTCCCAAGGGGGTCACCCATCCTAGAATTTCTCCAGCCAGCACGCTTAACTTTAGAGTTTCTAGAATTGGGTTTCCCGAAAAGAGATGCATCTTGATGGTATGAGTATTCCAATCAATTCTATCAATATAATCACATCACCCTCTCAAGGGTGGGGTGATTACAATCTCCCACTTAAACTCACAACGTCCTCGTTGTGGCCAAATCATATACCAAGACCGACCATCCGTTGGAGATTCTAGAGGGGCTCATACGGCCTCAAGAGGTGGCTCCGCGCCCTCGTCGATAGCCACTATTGCCCGCAATAGCACTTTAGCTCTCCAACAATTCCGGTTGCTTTGGCTCTGAGATACCGATTTGGTAATCGCCCCGCCCAGGAACCGCGGAGTCGGTGCGGCTATTAGGATCTGATGACCTGCCTCACAAACCACACATTTTTTCAGCACCGTTTTGTCCTCACTCACGTGCTCCCTTGGCGAAACTCCTAGGGGTCACCTCGTCTAAGAATTTCTCCAAGGCAAGCACGCTTAACTTAGAGTTTTCTAAGATGGTTCCCGAAAAGAAGATGCCATCTTGAGGTATGAGTATCCAATAATGTCTAGTCAATACTAATCACATCACCCTCTCAAGGGTTGGGGTATTACAGTTCACAGCAGCCAGTTAAAGGCAGCCGATGTCAAATGAGTCTGATACTCGCCTCCGGCCTCTCCTCATCAAATAGACACTCGCCGATCGGCCGGAAACTGCGAAAACAAGTGGATAAACGCCCACACTTGTGGACGCGTACTGCTGTCTGACTCAGGGAATCCTCGCCCTCCACTTGCCATCCTCAATGACTGTAGTAGTTGGGGAACGGAGGGAATCCTGTGGCAATATCGGTACTACATCATATCGGAACATGAAGGACGAACCGAAGCCAGTCAAATAGGTGTAGCGGAGCTCCACTTTAAATGTAGTGAATGAGGTGGTGGTTTCACTTCCTTCCGTGTAAACAGCGGTAGAAATCTGTTCGAATGCCACGATGAATGTTAGCCATCATCACCGGAAGAGAGGCGAAAAGGTTCCGTTCTTGTAAGCAAGGCGAACGCTGGTAGAGCACCTCCAGTGGCAGGATATCACTAGACTGATACGGAACCACGTATTTCTTTAACCAGATAGTGAGGTAACGACGAGAAGGAGCATCGGGGTCGATCGGCGGCGGTAGCATGACCACAAGAATGCTTTAACTTGGTTACGCTTGTAGGAAACCCCACTCTCGGGACTGCTGGTATAGGAATGAGCCTCAACCTTCTTGAGTAGACTGTTAACGCCTGAAGGAGTGAGTGGGGCCAGCTTCACAAATAGCCTTCGCCAGAATTGGCTCTCTAGGTTCCTGAACAAATAAGACGCAACTGTTTCTGCTCACATGGGATTTAGCCTCTTCGCTAAGGTTCAGACTGCGCCAAAGTGATATGATAGTGACATGTGAGATCCATAAAGTCCCTCGTAGCGGTCGGGCAATGCGATCCTTCAGACTGACTTTAATTCTGGTTGAGGGAAAATATTCCTGATATAACACTTCCCATGGGCAAACGCAGAATCCTGTATCTCATGGAGGGCAAGCTAATTCCCTTGCCGGGGTCCAGAAAATGTTTGAATCCGGGTTGTAGAGCTCCGCACAAAGTGAAGAAAAATGGGCTTCGTGCTAACAGGCAAACCATACTGTGGCACCAAAGGCTTGCATACAGACCCACAAGCGTGCAACTGCCTCGCTCCATCGGCTAAGAGTACTCGTCATCGCGAGTCCATCCAAAGGCTTGTCCCAAAGAATGGACCACAACCATAAAAACCTGTGGCGTGTCGCAGGCATCTCCCGTCCTAAAGCAGTGAGGCGATCTTCAAAGTAGAAGCAGCGGCAAGAAGCTCGTTACGTGCGGTGCCTAACGCCCAACACTCAGGATACAATCCCAAGTGATGTGACTCCTGCTGCGAACCAGGACTGCCTGATGAGGATTGTCTACCCGCAGTGGACGCTCTCATGCTCCTCCGTCAAGCGCCACGACATCTCCGTGTCCGCATTACAGCCTGACGCCGGGAGCTCAGCAACGAATACGATGCGAGGAAAATCTTCGGTAAAATATATGCAAACACTGGCCGAGTCTTTATGAAGCACTACTCAGCATCAATAAACAGACCGCATCCGGAATCTCTGCAGAATCAGCCAATAAGAAGTCAGGTCTTTTGAGAGGCTGAATCGGAACTGACGTCTTCATGAGGGGCGCATCTATACACTGGCGACAGGAGATCGATGTCCACGCTCCCTTCACCACTGGACAACCTCTGTCGAGTACCCGAAGCAAACCGAGAAGTGACCGGGATAGGGAAAAATCGTCGAAAGCCGAATAATACTCCGCGCACGACGCCCGTACACTGCGTGAGATGAGACGCCGCCAGAAGGATATTCCCTGGAAGCAAAAATTTAAACAGTTGTTAGTCTCAATCATAAAAGGAAGTTGAACTCATCTACGAATGGTAAGATATGAGTCTCCCTTATAATAGGTAGACGATTTGCCACATTATGCAACTTATAAGATAGGGTATATCGACGTATTATCCGCTGCATTATAAGGCAAAAATGAGCGTCAAAACGCCCCCCCTTTATTGAGTTTGAGATATGGTTTTGACCAAGCAAACTATCTTTAAAGCGTCGATCCTCACCAAGGAGAATCAAGGCTCTTCCCGATTGGTCCTCGCAAAGGGAACAAAATGGGGGTGAAAGGACCACTAATTTGGCAAATTTCCAAGAAAAAATGGATAATTTTAAATTTCAAAAAAATAGCTGCACCAGCATGAAGAAGGAGGCGCGCCATGCGCCGACGCGCGTAGGAGGAATTTGAACCCCTTCGCAATATGAGACCATAGAGACTGCAAAATAAGTTAAGGGACATCAGATTGCTAGAAAAAGTTCCTCTTTTTTGCAATTCTGCTCTCCCACCCTGAAAGGTGAGCTCGAGGCGCCAAAGTCTTAATCCTTAACCCTCCGCATGCGACCCCACCAAATTCATAAATTGAAGTTAAGCATAAAATGCTAAAATGGTTGAGGATTTAGCCTGAGGGAAAGCTCGTGGATCCAATAAAAAATCAGAATCTTGAAAGAGACTCAGACACGCCCTTCGGAGGGCCCTGAAAAATTTTAAATATGGAATTTTGAGGGATTTCCTCAGTCTAAGGATCCAAAGGAAGACTAGATCTAATCAACTTAATGAATTTTGAGGGAGGAAAGGATTGCTGAGGAAGAGAAAAGTGAAACAGAGAGAGAGAGGGGGCCGGCCTAATAAGGGATAAAAGACTCCTCTTTTAAAATGTTGAACCAAGACCAAATTGAAACGGCAGACCAGAGTTGAAACGCCAGACTGGTTTTGAACGCAGAATTCAAGTTGAAGCCGAATCGAGCATCGAACAACTCTCAAATCGAAGCAGAGAGTTCAGTCTTGGTTTATTCTTGCCTCTCCCACATGTTCGGAAAATCAGAAGCTTTTTTGAGGCCGAATTACTGCCTTATTTTTGGCTCATTATCAAAGCCGGTTTCTTTCATTTGGGCACAGAAATTACTTCCAATAAAGGTATACGAGTATAAACTATTCCCTATTTTGGTGAGAAGTTCTTGGAGAATATTTTTCATAAATATCTTAAAAGGATAATAAACACTATCGCTGGTACAACGGCGTCGCAAATAAAACTCAACGTCAACATCGATTGTCAGCTAAAGATTAGAAAATCAAGGAATCGACTTCGAGTTTAAAATTCCCAACAACGCGGGGTCAGCACAATAAATGCAGCACCGAACTCTTTACAGAATGCGACAAAGCACGCGAATTAGCCGGAAGATTGAAGGAATCGAGAAGAAGGCCATTTTCAAAGTCCCGTACACCGATTGAAGGTTGGACAGATCATATCCAAAGTATTCCAGACTCTTCTATAAAAGAACGAGCTGAAATACTTTGGAGGGGGTATCTGTAGGCCATATAAAATTGCTTATAGGTCCCTTAGCATAGCTCGGCACAAATCCGACGAAACCAACAGGCGACGAGGTGACGAAGTCACACGCAAGCAACGGAATACATCATTCATGGGGAATCAAGCCAAGGGTTGAAGAATCAACCGTGTCATCCAACAAACGCGTCGATGAACACAACCGAATTCAAGATCGGTTCGGACTCAAACTCATGAAGTGCGGATTTACTGCCAAAAAACAGGAATCGGATTACTGCCCCAAAATCAGAGTCTAAGTCAACTGAAAAACGGATACAACGGACAAAACGGGAACAACACGCAAATACAACGTAAACCAAACACCCTGAGGGGCCTCCGCCGAAACTGAGCGCACTTCAAGTGGCTCGCCGCAAGCGAAGCCACCCTGAGGTGGCCGTGCCGGAGCGCACCTCAGGGTGCTCGGCCCCATGCCGAGCCACGCATGGGTGGCTGCGCATGAAGCCGAGCCACCCAGGGGTGCGCCGGCCACTTTGGCCGAGCCACCTCAGCCCAGAATCTGGTGCCTCAAGGCCAGATCTGGGTGCCTGATAAATAGGCCAAGGTAGTTCATTTGAAAAAAGGTTGGAATTGAGAGCCGAAACTCTGGCCGAATTGAAGATTGAGCTCAGAGTTTTTGAAGACATATCGGATTGAGGAGCTTGAAGATTCAGATCTGGTTCTCGGCGGAGTGTCCACGGTCACAACGTCACAAAAGGCAGGAGTTCGAGAGAGGTAAAGATCAGATCTGAGATCTACACGAAATCACACTCCGAATCAAAGCTTGGCCTGTAAGCATATAAAATTGCTTATAGGTCCCTTAGCATAACTCGGCAAAAACCGACGAACCAACGAGACGATGAGGTTGACGAATCGCACGCAAGCAACGGAATACATCCATTCGCGTGCGGAATCAAGCCAACGATTCGGGGAATCAATGAGTCATCCAAACAAGAACGGACTCGGATGAATCACGACCGAATCAAGATCGGTTTCGAACTCGAACTCAGAAGCGGATTTACTGCCAAATCAGAAGCGGATTTACTGCCAAATCAGGAATCGGATTTACTACCAAATCAAGTCAACAAATCGAGTCCAGACAAATCAACCGCACAACCGAATCACGGACAAAACGGATACAACGGAAAAAACCACAAAACCCAAACACCCTGAGGGGCTCGGCCGAAACCGAGCCACTTCAGGGTGGCTCGGCACTCGGATGAATCACGACCGAATCAAGATCGGTTTCGAACTCGAACTCAGAAGCGGATTTACTGCCAAATCAGAAGCGGATTTACTGCCAAATCAGGAATCGGATTTACTACCAAATCAAGTCAACAAATCGAGTCCAGACAAATCAACCGCACAACCGAATCACGGACAAAACGGATACAACGGAAAAAACCACAAAACCCAAACACCCTGAGGGGCTCGGCCGAAACCGAGCCAC
>NC_033795.1:34072195-34078038 GCF_001876935.1 Asparagus officinalis
AACGCCGGACAACGCGTAACCCTAGGTCAACGCCAGTCAGCGCGTTGCGACCAAACAGTCAACGTACGACGTTCGAAACCCTAGGGTCAACGCCGGTTAACGCGTAACCCTAGGTCAACGCCAGTCAACGCGTTGCGATCAAAAAAGTCAACGTACGACGTTCAAAACCCTAAGGTTAACGCCGGACAACGCGTAACCTCAGGTCAACGCCTATCAATGCGTTGCAATGAAAGAATCAATACTCCGAAAAGTATACGAGTATAAACTGCTTCTTAATACTCCGAAAAGTATATGAGTATAAACTGCTTCTTAATACTCCAATAAGGTATATGAGTATAAACTATTCCCTATTTTTGGTTGAGAAGTTCCTGGAGAATATTTTTATAAATATTCTTAAGGATAACTCAACAACACTACGCCGGACAACGCGTTGCAAATAAAGACTCAACGTCAACAATCGATGGTCAGCTAAAGATTAGAAAATCAGGAATCGACTTCAAGTTTAAAATTCCGACAACGGTCAGACAATAAATGCAGCACCGGAGCTCTTACAGACGTTCGACAAAGCACCGAATAGCCTGGAGGATTGNTTAATTCGCAAAGGAATTTTGCATATGAATTTACTTGCAATATGTCCATTAAATTTTTTGTCGAATCAAAGCTTGGCCTGTAAGCATATAAAATTGCTTATAGGTCCCTTAGCATAACTCGGCAAAAACCGACGAACCAACGAGACGATGAGGTTGACGAATCGCACGCAAGCAACGGAATACATCCATTCGCGGGCGGAATCAAGCCAAGTGTTCGAATAGTCAGAATCGCACGCGAGCAACGGAATGCATCCATTCGCGTGCGGAATCAAGCCAACGGTTCGGGGAGTCAACGAGTCATCCAAACAAGAGCGGACTCGGATGAATCACGACCGAATCAAGATCGGTTTTGAACTCGAACTCAGAAGCGGATTTACTGCCAAATCAGAAGCGGATTTACTGCCAAATCAGGAATCAGATTTACTGCCAAATCAGGTAAACAAATCGAGTCCAGACAAATCAACCGCACAACTGAATCACGGACAAAACGGATACAACGGAAAAAACCACAAAACCCAAACACCCTGAGGGGCTCGGCCGAAACCGAGCCACTTCAGGGGCTTCGGCCCAGCCGACCACCCTGAAGGTGGCTCGGTGGCCGAGCCACCTCAAGGTGGCTCGGTGTGTCGGCCACCTGTGCGCGGGCACAGTGAAGGTGGCCTATAAATAGGAGAGGTGGTTCATTTGTTCAAATGTTGGATTTTTTGGAGGCGAAGCCCTGCTGGATTCAAGACTCAGAACTTAAAAAGATCCAAGCTTTAGAACTTCGAGGACTTGTTCATCCAGATCTGGTGCTCGGCGATCGTCAACGCCAAATAAGGCAAGAGTTCGAGAGGACCGGATTTCAGATCTACGCAGGCACACTCCGGATCAAAGCTTGGCCTTTGATCCCGAGATTTGGACGATTATTTCCTTGGTGAACTAATCCTCCCCGGCTATTATTTCCTTGGTGAAATAATACCCGTCGTACTGCGTAGATCCGACCGGATCTAGATCGCGCGGTGGTCCACGGATAAACCCCGGGAACCCACAAAGCGAGTGACCACAAAACAGGAGCTCGCGATTTGTTCGACAAACAAGGATAAAAAGTTGTAATCTTTCTTTTCTTTTATTTGATTTTTGTTGTAACCGGATCTTATAAAAAGACCGGATCTTTGTAACTCAAAAAGTTGTTATTTAAAGATAGCAATGGAATCAATAATGAAGAAAGACACGATTTTTCCCGCGAACAAATTACAAATCCCCTTTGATCTCGAGATTTGGACGATTATTTCCTTGGTGAACTAATCCTCCCCGGCTATTATTTCCTTGGCGAAATAATACCCGTCAAATCGTGTAGATCCGACCGGATCTAGATCGCGCGGTGGTCCACGGATTAACCCCGGCGTCGGCAAAGAACCCACACAAAGCAAGAGACCGCAAAACAGGATCTTGCGATTCGTTCGACAAATAAGGAGAAAGTTGTAATTTTTCTTTTTTTATTTGATTTACGTTGTAACCGGATCTAAAAAAGACCGGATCTTTGTAATCGATAAACTATTACAAGAATTTGCAATGGAATCAATGATGAAGAAAGCAACGATTTTCCCCCCGAACAATCTGGCGACCACAGTGGGAGCCACCGATCTCGCTGCCGAGATCGAAGCGATGGGAACAGCACCGTCTGACACTTGGAAAGACTTGAAGGTGCGCGGTGAACAAGCCAAACGCTTCCTCCGAAGGAAGAAGGCCGAGAGGAACCGACCGACGGTTAATCCTCCGAACTCGAACTTTGCCTCTCGTGGTAAAGGCAAATCACCTGCAACAGCTGTTGACGCTAACCAGACGTTGCAAAAGCAACTCCGAAAACAGCAAAAGACTTCAGGTCCGAGACTCCAAAGAGAGTATTCCTTCAAGGACGAAGACGTTCCAACCATCTTCGAATCGGTAACAAGATCAAGCTACCACCTATCACAAATCAGGAGGAAGCTGACAACACTACAGACCCAAAGTACTGTGCATACCACAGGAGGGTCGTTCATCCCACCAAGGATTGCTTTGCTCTCAAGAATAGCATTCAGACCTTGGTTGAAGCCGGCGTTATATCGCTCAATTAAGTCAAAACAAGACTCCAAAGTGTATACGAGTATAAACTGTTTCTCAATCCTCCAACAGATGCAAGAGGTTAAACTGTTCCCTGCGTACTCCAATAGGTATATGAGTCTAAACTGTTTCCCATTTTGACGGGAAGTTCCTGGGGAATATTACGCTAATATTCTTAAGGATAACCCGGTCAGGTAACTGAGAATAATGTCCGAACCATATCCGCAGAGGAAGTTGGGGGTGGACGATTTATGTAATGGGAAGTTCCCAAAAGAATGTTAATATTCTTAGGGATAACCCGATCAATATGAACAAACTGATGAACACTAAATCTCTCACCGATCAGACTAATTGACGGTGGGACCACCAAATTCGATCAAGTTTAATCCAATCAAACTTACGCTTTGTTCGTGCACTCAACACTTTCGTAGTTAGAGTCCGGATATAATAAATCTTGATCTGTCACCTGGTCAAACCTTTCTACAGTTAGGACCACAACCAAAATCCCCCTCTCGATTCCCCCAATGAACGAGAGGTCCACAAATTGAGCGATCAAACCTTCCTACAGTTAGGATTGTCTCAAAACACCCACTTGGTCAAACCTTCCTACAGTTAGGACCACAACCAAAATCCCCCTCTCGATTCCCCCAATGAACGAGAGGTCCACAAATTGAGCGATCAAACCTTCCTACAGTTAGGATTGTCTCAAAACACCCACTTGGTCAAACCTTCTTACAGTTAGGACCACAGTCAAAATCCCCTCTCGATTCCTCCAATGAACGAGAGGTCCACTTTCAAATCGAGCGATCAAACCTTCCTACAGTCAGGATCGTTTCAAATCACCCAACATGGTCAAACCTTCTTACAGTTAGGACCATAGTCAAAATCCCCTCTCGATTCCTCCAATGAACGAGAGGTCCACTTTCAAATCGAGTGATCAAACCTTCCTACAGTTAGGGTCATCTCAAACTCCTGCTTGGTCAAACCTTCCTACAGTTAGGACCAAAACCGCAATTCACTCTCGATAAACGAGAAATTCATCTTTAGTTCGGTAATCAAACCTTCCGACAGTTAGGGTTATCCGAATCTTTTCGATTCTCGGAGTGGAGATCCCACTTTTAGTTTCACCTTTCCGGATTCTGGGGGTGGAGATCCCACCTCGAGTCTCCTTTCCAGTAGCTGAAGATAGAATATAAAATTCTTCTTCAGTGTCGGGAGATAGAATATAAAATTCTTCCTCTCCCATTTCAGGTTCGTCTTTGCCCCAAGAGAAGACACCACCTTTTTCAACTCCCAAAATCTGTGCCCCACAGGTACAGGGAATTTTATCCCGAATCCTAAGTAGGGATAAGTCAACGCCTAACACGCGTTGCCGGTTTAATCTTTCACCGATTGAAGAAGACACCAGAATTTCAGTCTAGGAAGTTTATCCCGAATCCTAAGCAGGGATAAGTCTGCGCCTAACACGCGCTGCCGGTTTAGTCTTTTTTCTGCACAAAAAGACACCAGAGTTCGATTCTGGGGTATTCTATCCTGAAACCTAAGCAAGGATAAGTCTGCGCTTAACCCGCGCTGCCGGTTAGTTCCTAACCGTTAAAAAGACAGGTTGTTATTAATAACACCATAATCCATGCCTTACACGCATGGGGAATTTCATCCCGAATCCTAAGAAAGGATATGCCGATGCCTAACACGCGTCGCCGGTTTAGTCTTTTTCCGTGGAAAAAGACACCAGAGTTCGATTTTGGGGTATTTTATTCCGAAGCCTAAGTAGGGATAAGTCAGCATCTAATACACGTTGTCGGGTAGCCTATGCCCGTAACCATGGCGAAGTCTACGTATTCAAAGTCGTAGCAGCAAAGTCTAAGAGAATTCACTCTCTCAGCACAACGTTACATGCGGAACGGACTTAATCCGCATGTAAGCCTGAGTCAAACGGTAATCGGTAAGAGCACGTCAAATCTGTTGAAGGCTGGGGGTTAGCCAAAAACCCTAAAGACAACGCCTAACACGCTGTAGGCATCAAAAATTGCCTATAGGTCTCCACGAACGGTTCAGTGTTAAAGAGCAACGATGAACGTCACTATCCGATCCACAGGAGTCCAATTGACGTTGATGAACGATTGAAGTGAATCGACGAACTACGTGAGCTGATAGGATTTCGGAACAACGAAGACCCGGGCCAATCGGGAACCCAGCAATGTTCACAAAAAGGACAACGCCCTTCGAGTCTCGTTCACTCTACAGATAATCCAACCACCAGAGCGGATCGAACTCTTCATCAAGCTTCCAACGCACTTAGAATCACTCAAATCTGAGTTCGGACAAAGAATCTACGGCGAAAACTATCAAGCATACGCAACGGAGCATCTCAGGCTGAGTCGGGACACCCGAGGTGTCTTGGGAAAGTCGAAACACCCCAGGGGTGTCTGGGAAAAGCCTAGACACCCCAGGGGTGTCTTGGCCAAGCCGAGACACCCCAGGGGTGTCTCGGCCTTGACCCCAGGGGTGTCTCGGATTTCTTCGAGACACCCAGGGGTGTCTAGGCTTTTCCTAGACACCCCAGGGGTGTCTAGGCACCCTAGGTGCTCCCATTACCTATAAATAGCCCCCTAAGGCCTCATTTTTGGGAGATCTGGATTTTTGGAGAAGTTGGCGAAGCCCTGCTACAGTGAAGAGTGGTCGAGCGCTTCAACAGAGGAGAGGTCTTCATCAGATTCTTCATCACCCGTGCCCGTTCCTTAGTATTACCCTTCGCCGGTAATCCTAAGAAGAGCAGATATCTCGTTTTAGCCGAGATAGACGCTTCAGGCTTCTAGATCTCTTGCGGATCGATGAAGCTCTGTCCAATTTTTCAGGAACAGATCTGAGTGCCAGGTAGTCCACGGATATCGACGTCCCCGTCACAGGCCAAAGACCCACGCAAGCGAGAGACGATAAACGGATCTTGCGTTTATTTTCAAGAAAGTTGTAATTTTTATTTCTTTGTTATTTGAATTCATTTGTAACAACTAAAGTTTAATGAAATCAATGATGAAGGCAACTTTCGACAAAAACAAACTGGCGACCACAGTGGGAGCCAACGGCCTCGCTGTCGAGGCCATCGTGACGCAACCGGCATTCAAGATCCGGGTGAATGAAGAGATCGAATACGAGTTCGATCGACAAAAG
>NC_033795.1:34079038-34089038 GCF_001876935.1 Asparagus officinalis
TAATGCTAAATGGACTGCAGAGAATGATGATGTGTTAATCCCCTTCCTTGCTCAGATGGCAAAGGATGGCCTTAAAGTTGATAAAAACTTTAAGGTTCTTGCATATCGAAGAGCTGCAGAGGAGGTCAACAAGAAGTGTGGCACTGAGTTCACAAAGGAGAATGTCATGAACCATGTCAAGTCCTTGAAGGGTAAATATTTTGATATGCGCATTGTCATGGACATGAGTGGGACTGGTTATGATCCAGAAACTAAGATTGTCACCATGGATCCAGATTGTTTTGATAGGTGGACACAGGTAATATTTTTGATAAATAAGCAAACTTTGAATATTTACTTCTTAGTAACTGATTTAGCAATATTTCATTGTACAGGGAAAAAAATGCAATAGCTCTAGATTGAAGGAGTATTTGAACACTCCTCTCATTCACTATGAGAACTTGTGTTATATCGCGGGAGATGACCAAGCAAAGGGTGATTTCACCAAAGATATGACTGAAAAGCTTGGTTCTAGCCAACATGATACGGATAGAGATGAGGATCATATAATACTTAGTGATAATGAGGTTGATTTGTCCCCAAGCCCACGTCTTGAGTCCGAGAAATCAAGTGGGCAAAAACACAACTCTCAAGGTAAGAAATTGAATACTTCTAGTGGGGTAGCTTCTACATCAATTGATACATCAACTCCTAGGAAGAAGAGTAGCAAGGCTAAAGAGGATGAGACTCTCATGCGTGGTTTAATTGACACGATGTCGTTCTCAATTCAAAATCAACATGTACATCAACGTGTTGTTCATTGGAGTGAGACCATGGCGAATGCTCTAATGTCGCATGAGAGTGAATTTTCTGAGGGGGTATTGGATAAAGTGCTTGATTACTTGTATGACCATGAATCAGAAGCTAGGAGGTTGAGCATCAAAACCAAAAATTCTCAAAAGCTATTTATAGAGAAGATTATCAACGAGCAAGGATTTGACTTATGAAAACTTGATATTACACTACTTTTGAAGACTTGACATATCTATTGCTTTTGTAAACTTGATATTGCACTACTTTTGAAGACTTGACATGATACGGATAGAGATGAGGATCATGTTATTAATTTTGTAAGTTTAACAACTTAATGATGTAACTAATTTTGTAAGTTGAACACTTAGTGGTGTAGCTTTATGTAGTGAATTTTGTAAGTTTAACAACTTAGTGATGTAACTAATTTTGTCAGTTGAACACTTAGTGGTGTAGCTTTATATTATTAATTTTGTAAGTTTAACAACTTAATGATGTAACTAATTTCACTACTCTAATTGCAATCTCATGCAAACTTTGGTTCTTTTGCAGGTTTATATAAATATCATTGGATATGATACTTGATAGCAACCTACATTGCACGATATGTATTGGTATGGTATGGCTACTTTAAGTACTCTTCTAAGTGGGCAATGATGATGGTCTTAGTTAAGAGAATGCAATCTACAATGTTTTGCTATGTTTAGGTAGGGCAATCTAGGATGAGAATGCAACCTACATTGCATTTATAATGTTAGGTAAGGCAATCCATTCATGTGATTGCAACCTACATTGCATTTACAATGTTTGGTGAGGCAATCCATTCATTTGATTGCAACCTACATTGCAACACCATTGATAGATGAGGCAATCCATGTATTCAATTTTAATACCTATATCTGAGCCCCTAACTTGATCCTATTATGAGATTTCATGATGCTGGTGGTCTGGTTTGTTGCTTTTGATCATGCTACCTTGACTGAGTTTGTTGCTTTTGATCATGCTACCTTGACTGAGTTTGTTGCTTTTGCTTGGAGGGTTGCTTGGAGGGTCATATAATGGCATTTCCCTATTAATTTCTGTTAGTCTCTGCGTCCTCTGTATTCTGTTTCAGAAAGACATACATGCACATATTTGCATCTCTGTTATATGTTTGTTGTAGGCCATACCTCCAATGCTCGCTATACGCTGCCAGTCTGTTTTAATACCTATATCTGAGCCCCAAATTTTGACCATGCTACCTTGACTGAGTTTGTTGCTTTTGATCATGCTACCTTGACTGAGTTTGTTGCTTTTGCTTGGAGGGTTGCTGGGTTTGTTGCTTCTGATCGTGATACCTTGACTGAGCCTTTGTTGTTTGAGTTATAGCTTGTTTACAATGTCCTGTGCACTTCTCGTGGTGTACGTGGCAAATTATTGTTAATTTCATACATTGATTTATTTTATGTCATATAATGGAATTTCCCTATTAATTTCTGTTAGTGTGAGCGTCCTCTGAATTCTGTTTCAGAAAGACATACATGCACATATTTGCATCTCTGTTATACGCTTGTTGTAGGCCATACCTCCAATGCTCGCTATACGCTGCCAGTCTGTTTTCCACAAAACTAATGCATATTGGCTGTTATGTGTTGGTGTTCAAGTGCGTGGGTATGTGTAGGCATCTGTGCATGGATGTGTTGGTGGGTGGGTATACATGTGCAATTAACACTTTCCAATATTGAACAGTTTAGAGAGTAGAATTCTGATTTGTGTTATTGGGTCCATCTTGCTTGTTTGTGGCTACATTGCACGATATGTATTGGTATGGCTATTTTGTATTGTTGAATTTGGGCAATGATGATGGTCATATTATGAGAATGCAATCTACAATGTTTTGCTATGTTTAGGTAGGGCAATCTAGGATGAGAATGCAACCTAACATTGTATTTACAATGTTAGGTGAGGCAATCCATTCATGTGATTGCAACCTACATTGCAACATCATTGTTAGATGAGGCAATCCATGTATTCAATTTTAATATATGTATCTGAGCCCCTACCTTGGTCCTATTATGAGTTTTCTAAGGGTTCCTTGTCTGAGCCTTGGGTTGGGTGCTTGTCGGATGCATCCATAGGTGCGGGAGATCTGTGGGTGGTTGTGTGTTTGCATTGGGGGGTGCATGTGGTCGTGTGATTGTACAGGTGTGCATTTGTATTTGTGTGCGCGCGAGTGTATGCATGAATGTGTGTGCTTGTGGCTGTTATGTGTTGGTGTTCAGGTGCGTGGGTATGTGTAAATTATCTGTGCATGGATGTGTTGGTGGGTGGGTATACATATGCAATTAACCCTTTCCAATATTGAACAGTTCAGAGAGTAGAATTCTGATTTGGATACAAGTGTGCAAATTATCTTGATCTATGCAGGGTAGAGGGGAGCACAAGAAAATTTTCAATAAATATTTGCTCGGAAGCTGTCTTCATGATCAGGGAGTTTAATCTCATATTACTAATTATCTTACTCAGCCTGCTTCAAATCTTCTAATTCACACAACTCTCTATGTGATGCAACTTTCAGAGGCAGTGTCATTGGTATAGAAATTTTCATCTATTCTGCGCTTTGTATGTACGTTTGATTTTTTTCTCCAGTGAATTGCTATGCGTTGTTTGCTTATGTATAACTGTGCAATTGTATTTGTTTTTGTATGGGAGGTAAGCTCACCAAAGTTCTTATATTCACCATTTATTATTTTGGTAATCCTAAAACTTGTTTGTTAAATTTATGGATTTCAAATTCTAAAATTTGTAATGCTACAATTTGAGTTTGAAACAAACAAGAATTTACAAATTATAGCATTCCAAATCCCAAAATATTGATGAAACAAACAAAGTTTTAGGAATCCCAAAACCTACCAAAAAATTTATGGATTTCAAATCCCATGTGAAATCCATATCCATAAATTTTGGGATTTGAAACAAACACCCCCTAAGCAAATTCAAAGTTTGTTTTATGATATCAATTTCACAAGAACTTGAGGAGATCAACCATTGGTGTTTGAGCGTCCAACCTTTCTCCTCTACCTCTTGATCTATTGAGAAGTTTTCTAAACTCCATTTCTAGCATTATATCTATTTATTTGATTATCATCTTATTAAAGCTAGTTTTATTTTGAGTTTAGTTTTGATTTTATTTCACTCATTGTTACACACACCCACTTGAGCTTATTGTATTTTCATATATAGTATATTTAGGTTGGTGAGAGTTGTAACAATTGAGTGTGAGCTTTTATTGAGTTCTCATCTATTGTAGAGAACATATTTGTTGTTACATTGTTAGTGTTGTAAAGTTTTCGGTGAGCTAAAAAACCGAGTGTGAGGAGTGAACATTGATCGGTGAGCGTTGAAAACCGACATTGTGAGTGATTATGAACGTTGATCGGTGAATGTTGAAAACCGACATTGTGAGGTGTAAACGTTATTCAGCCTAGAAAACCCGGTTGTGATAGTGGATTTCTCCCCGGGAGTGGGGAGCGGAGACGTAGGACGGAAGGTCCGAACTCCGTGATCATATTGTGTGCTTGTATTGTTTATTTTCACACTATCACTCTTGTTTTGTTTATGTTTATTTCACCTTTGTGTTAAGTTGTATATCGTGGCATATATCTCGTAGTATATCTCATTGCTAGGATATTTTTCTTTGTTCATATTGCATATTCTTGCTCATATCACATTGTCTATCTATCTTGTAAGAATAATATTTGAATTAGTTTTAATTGGTATAAAACCGGATTAGATTATCATAAGACCCTAATCACCCCCCTCTTGGATCTAACAATTGGTATCAGAGCTTGGTGCTCTTTGATTTAAGGTCTAATCGTCTTGAGTTAAAGATCCAAGTTATCTTTTTGTGCTAATCTTATTTTTATTGTATTTGTATCTTGCTTGCATATTTTTATAAATTATGGATATGAATGATGCATCTTGTTTAGGCTATGATTCTAGTATTGCTCATAAATTCAATGTTTTCCCTTATGCTCAATGGTGTTTTAGATTCAAAATATTTGTTCAATCTAAAAATATCAATTTATGGAAAGTCATTGATTGTGCTTATATTATGCCCACATTGGAGAAATCCAAGTGGAATAAAAATGATAAAAGATTATTTATTATGAACAAGCTCTTGTTGGAATTCTTACATAATGCATTTGATTCATCTTTGTCTAACAAGTTTATTCATTTTGATAGTGCTTACACCTTATAGAAACTTATTGAAGCACATCAAGGGGACTTGGAGGCGATCCGACAAGCTTTGGAGGATCCAGGTTCAAGTTCAAAAGGAGCGTCATGCACACGCGCACTAGGCGATAGCCCTAGTGAGGTTTGCGAGTTCGAATCCATAAATAATTTATCTAGTGATGAACTTGCTTGTGCTTCCAAAAAATTATTGCATGCCTTTAACAAATTGCGTAAAGATTTTATTGATTTACAAAGCAAGCATGTAATTTTAAAATCCGATCATGAGAAGCTAGTATCCAAATTTGATGTCATTGCAAAAGAAAATACTATGCTTAAAGAAAACAATGACTTATTAAATTTGAAAAATAAAAAATTAACCTCATTAATTGCTAGCCTATCTAATGCTAAGATTGATGCCATGTTAGAAGTAGAGAACATAAAAAATGATATTGCCTCTTTCATAAATGACTATTTATGTTCAACTTCTAATGTTAATGCATATGTGCCTAATGATGAGTTGAACAATATTAAAAACCGTATTTCATCTTTAGATTCAACTTTGAAAACATGCATTAATAATCATAAGAAGCTTATGGATATGTGTGCTAAGTCTAAGTCAAAATCATCTACTCATTATGCACACATATATAACAAAGTTTACAAGTGCTCTATTTGCGACCGTAAATTCCATTTAACCAAATTTTGCTATGATGCACACAAACATAAGAATTCTAATGCTTCTTGTGCATCTCATGTAGTTTCTTCATCTTGAACACTTACACGTTCACATGCTCATTCTCACAAAGTTCATCATAAGCATGCTAGTGTGTTCAAGTGTGATCATTGTGGCCGTTTTGGTCATTTGGCTGAATATTGTTTTGATTTGAAAAATAAATCTCATTTGCCAAATGTTTCTAGTAGACCATATATTTTTAAATATGATGTTTATGGTAGGTTTGGACATCTTGCAAAATTTTGTTATGATATGCAAAAAGCTTCTAAGTTACAATATGTTCCAAATAGACTATTGTTTAAGAATGTTTCTCATTTGCAAAATAATTTTAAAAGACAATCTTTATTTGCAAATGATTCACGTGCACGAGCTATCACGTGCACGAGCTAATGGTCCACAAAAACAAATTGATCTTTTTTATTGCACAAATTGTAATTAAAAGGGTTATTTGAGTGATTATTGCTTTGACTGTGTTAGTGCACCATATGTGCCCAAGAGGGTTCATAACCCTAGGGCTTTGAGCTTGAAAGATAGGGGTCATGTCCCTAAATCTCTTGGTACCAAGAATACTTAGGTACCAAAGCAAATTTAACTTTTTTTAACTAAGAATTTTAATTTTTTAGTTTTCTTTTTCTTGGTTTTGAAAATTGTGCTTAGAAATTTTTGAATATGAAAACAATTTTTCTTTGATCAATTCTTTTGTTTTCATGATTATTAGCTTCGATTTTGATGAGAGGATTGTGTTTATATAACCCCCGGGTTTATTGGGTGTTTATTCCCAAATCTTGTTTACCGGGTTCTAATAATCTTTATATGGGTTGGAACAAGCTTAAGAGCTTGATATATTGTTTCCTCTCTTGCATTTCTTTTGTCAAAAATTTTGTTTTGATTTGTTGCTTTAAATTCATTATATAAACAAAAATAGATGATTCAAAATTCAAATATGCTTTATAATGCATTCTATGTGTGCTTTGATCAAGCTCTACAAAGAAATTTTGCTTTATTGATCAAACATCATTTTTAGGTTTAAATCTTGATTTATGATTTCATTTGTGTGATTTGTTTTCATTTGAAAACATTTTGCATGATTTTTCTGTTTCTTTTGATTTCATAAATCTATTATATACATGGTTTTTATGTTAGTGTAATGAGACATTATCTTCATAATGACATATCTATGTGTGTTCTCATTGTCTTGTTGTGTGTGAGTTATATTTAGCATTTTTTTTATTTATGCTTGCTCACATGTTTGCTTTAGCATTTATTTCATGTATCCCATGAGACATTTTGATAGGGGGAGCAATCCCTATATTTGTTTTATACTCACTCATACTTATATGTAGGGGGAGCTTTCGCTCTCTTCATCCTTTTGTCCCCTTTCTGATGTTGTCAAATGGGGAGAAATATTATGAGTATATATTTTTTGTTTATATGCATCATAATTCTAAATTATATATTCTTTCCTTTCATGCATATATATCTTTTTATAAATTGTTTGTCATCATCAAAAGGGGGAGATTGTTGGCCTCTTTGTTTTGATGATGTTTAACAAACAATTTACCACTAATGTTATTTGTCTAGTATTTGTGTTTTCTTATTTATTATAGATAAACAACATGTTAGAGGATGGTTGGAATAGAGCTTCAATGATCATATCCAATGGAGGTTGGCGAAATAGTGGAGTGAAGCAATGTACAGTCAAGTTAAAGATACAAGTTCAAGCTTCTTCCGTAAGTGTACTAAGTCATGCTTGGGTAATTAAGTTTAGGTTTTTATATTATGTGTGTTGGTACTTTAAGCTTAATCATATACACACATATACGTATTTGGTTTTATATATATATATATATATCTCTCTCTCTCTCTCTCTCTCTCTCTCTCTCTCTCTCTCTCTCTCTCTCTCTCTCAAAAAAGAAGCGATCTCTCTCACCCCCTGACCCCAACCCCTCCTCCTCCGTGATCTCTTCGTCGAGCTCCTCCTCCGCCTTCAGCTTGATCTCTCTCTCTGGATCGCGCTCCTCCTCCTCCTCCGCGGTCTCACCGTCGAGCTCCTCCTCCGCGGTCTCACCGTCGAGCTCCTCCTCCGCCTTCAGCCCTCCTCCTCAGAGATCTCTCCGTCGAGCTCCTCCTCCGCCTTTCTCATTTGAGCGAGCGAACGAGAGAGAGAAAGAGAGCGAGAGGGCGGAGAATAGATGAGGGCTTTACTACTGTCGAGATTAGTGAAAGGGGAGCTTTCTCGGATTCCGAGGCCGCCCCCATTATTAATGAAATACGCTAGCCTCAGCAGCTCCGCCAACAGCGAGGACGAGCTAACGAAGAAGAAGCGGAAGAGGAGGAGGAGGATCAACTGTCATATATTGGGTCCCGACCTCCCCGACATTTTTTATATTTCAAAATGTCAGCAGTAAGAAGAGGAAAGCCAGCAGTAAGAAATATCCACATTTTTTATATTTCAAAATGTATTTCAAAGAATTTTTTGGTTTACACATGGGATTTAACTAATTGTTTTTCTTCCCATTTGTCTACATGATCCTAAAGTACCAATTGGAGGATGTTATCGGCTTATTGATGTTCCTATGAGCAACTGCATTAACAGTGGGATTAATAAAATTTATGTTCTTACACAGTTCAATTCTCAGTCTCTTAACCGTCATCAAGTGAAGATGAGGATGATATAAGCCTAAATGTTGGCTTTCTTGATCCGTAGTTGAAGATTAAGTCCAACTGGATTCTCAAGTCTGCATCATCGAAATGGAATACCATCATCGGAAAATATGTACATGTGGACTGTAAAGATTTTTAGCTGGCCGGTTAATTGGTATTATTTGATGTAATAGTTTTCCCTTCAATTTTGTTGCTCTGAAGGAAGTTGAAATGTTGGCTTGGGAATGTTCATTGTAGACTATGTATCTGAGCTTTTGAGGATCAGTGTATCAAAATTTCTGCTGGAATGAAAATCCTTGTTATTTAGGCATTTGATGCCTCTGTGTTTATGCTAGTCCTCAGAACTTGTGATTCTTGTACTTGGTATCACAATATTATTATTTTGAGATCTCTCTTTTTTTTGGTAAATTGTTGTGTTACATTCTAAATACAGGGGACAAAATAAATAGAATGTAAAAATAGAAAAAATTCTAACTTCTAACAGAAATATTCATAGCCAATATTCAGTTTCTGCACATAAAAATGGAACACCAATACATTCACTGAATATTTAGTTTCTACACAAAAATTCTAACTTCCAACACAAATTTTCACAGCAAGTCATATACACCACAACTAGCAATTGTATACACATCGCGGCAATGCATATAATCTACATACACCAAAATATTGCTATAAATCCAATATAATATCAATACAAATAATCCATACATCGGGAACATACAACTTAGAAACCATACATCGGGAACATACAACTTAGAAATCATGCGACAGAAAACAACTTTGTCGCATCACTGTATAGCAACTTTGTCGCCTTTATGTGTCTCCCAGGATCCAAAATGGAGCATAATTCTTTAAACCTGATAATGGCAAAATATTATTCAAAGAGATACTTCAAGACTAAATTCCATGACAACCAAGAATTACTTGAGACAAAGTTAAGGCTCTTTTTACATCAAAAATTAAAAAAAAAGAGTTATTTTGGGGATTTTCAGGCTTGACCAGTATTCAGAAGCTACAAAAGACTGAAGAATGGCCTAATGAGGAGTTCATCCAAGCATGTCAGATGCTATGTTGAAATTTTAGCAGAGAACAGGCTTTTATCCTCACATTCTTTTATTGTTTCTGAGGAATTTTGGGCATAGTAGCCTTATGACATGGTACCAGATCTTTTGTTATGTCACTTGGTTGAGTGGTTGAACAAATGTATTTTGTTGTATGTGAAAAAGAGCCAGCTAATGTTTATAAAAATAAGTTGCTTCCATGGTGGTTGCTTCAAATGTGATATATAGTCTATGGCATTCATTCATCTAGTTCTGCAACAACAAGTCTAAAATAATTTATGCTCCATTGATCAAAATAAGTACCAGCCAACAAACAAGTCGTTTAAATATTGGTTTTCTTAGCTCTTTGATTTTCCAAGTTCAATCTGCTAAATAAGAAAAGGTTGTAATGAAGAAATGTGTTCATACCTCGCCTTGCGTATAATCCTTTGCCTTGTTTCCAGATATGTGATCCATCAATCCAATCCTGGAGGGCCACATACCTGTATAAAAACATTAACATGAGCAAAGCCAGCACACTTTTGACTCACAATCC
>NC_033795.1:34094038-34097775 GCF_001876935.1 Asparagus officinalis
TGGCTTACCTTGATGTAAATTTAGTGTAAAATCATTTGTCAAGCTCGTTTGGATGCCATTAATCGGAGCGATAGGATGAATATACGCTAAAACGAAAACATCTAACAGGCAGGTAGGAGGCCAAAAAGAGTGATGGGAGCAACGTTATTTCAAGAACACAAAACCTCATAGAAAGCGTCATCCAGATTCAAGCTATATCAAACTCAAGTATTCTTTCAATATCGACGATATTAGCATCTTTTATATTCTCTCGTAGCTGCTAGGGCGGAAAAAATGTAGGCAAAGATGTTACTGAGTTTACTTGCAAGCTATGGGAATCAACACACACGTTTTTCAAACTTGTGTTTAAAGCGGTGTTCACAAAATAAGCTATTTTTGGCACACTATGCAGTACTTATCTGCAAAATTTCCTTTTTCAAACAGTTTGTGTTAGTATTAAAAACATGTTACAAGTTTCAGAATTTCAGGAAGTTCAAACGAATATTTATGCACTATATTATATGAGTTGCGTCAAAAAACTGATTCAGAATATATCTTGAAAAATCGGTCGAACCGGTTCTTCGGCAGTGTTCCGAGCCTGTCCGTATGACCTTTCCTTAGTATGTCCTCGAGATATGCCCGCATCGACCGCGTGGAGGGGGTGACGGTCGACCGAATTTTTCAATCTTCTAATCGGTCGACCGTGCGCTCGACCGACGAGGCCCTGCTTGTTTATTCCCAAATTCTTGGAAGCCCCGCGGAATCGACCGAATCTCGGTCGAGGGTCCGACCGTTAGGGTATTCCGGTCGACGATCGCATTATTCTATCGCGTCAACCGGATTTGGTCAGCCCCTCGATTTTTTTAACCGCGTCGTTTCTCTCCGTCGACTCTTTGTGCCGTTCACTTATTAGTGGATGGCCACAGTCTGAGCTCACAACCGACCAAAGCTAGAATTATCTCCAATAGGAAGATTGGTTTTTGTTTTTATTGATTTAAACTCTTTTATAAAACCCCCAAGCCGTGCCTTCTTCTTCCTAAGCCTAACGTCTGAAAGACACCAGAGAGCTCTGATCTCCTGACCGGAAAATTTTCAAATCAAATTTGTTCTTCTGAGTTCTTGTGTGTGTTTCACTTCCCAGCTTCAGTTACTCTTCTCTTTGCTATGAGGGCGCTTGTGTAAAGAGAGTGTCTGCCATTTATCTCTGCGCTGTGAGTGAACTTGTGGGTAGATCGACTGTGAGGGACTGTGATTGCTGAAGATCAACTGTGTAGTGAGAGAGAGCCTTCTGTGGCATCATTGTGCTAGACGAAGTTCGGCTTCCCAGAACGGATGTGTTTAGTGGATTTCTCCTGCGAGAGTGGGAGCGGGACGTAGCGTCAAACGGGGCCGAACCTCAGTTAACACATCGCGCACAGCGATAACGATTCCGCTAACTTTATCTCTTTCTTAATTATTGCACGTCTGTATACTGTGGATTTGTTAATGTACTGAATTTTAATTGCGCATATTAGAGCTCTTCACCCTAATCACCCCCCCTCTGAGGCCGTCCTTCAAGTGTATACAGAGACAAGGTACTCGTTATAGTCAGCTTTTTTGGGTTTAACAACCTTAGAGAAAAGACTAATGGAGGCCTCTCATTGAATGATGCAATGTTAGAAGGACAATCCACGACAGACCCACTCTCTTAACCGCACAAATTTTGCACTATTGTTTTTAAAGCTAGAATGAGAATTGTCCTTCGCTTTGCAAGACCTTGGACATTCTAGAGGCCTCATAGAAGCAGAAATATGAGGAAAAGTCCAAAGTCGTGGGAAATGGACCGATGGAGAAAGGCACCTAGCTAATCTCAACGCTAAGTGGCTATGGAACGCCCTTAATTGTGTTGGTCTTTCCCTAATGATATAATAGAGATTCCACGGTGTGCACCGCATAACGAAAATTTGGGTAAAATTCCTATCGTGGTCTTTTTTTTCTTTTTTTCTTTTTTTTTTTTTTTTTCTCACACATGAAGGAAACCCCAAGTTAAGGAATGCTAAGAATTAGTGGCTTATGCATGATTATGAGCATTTAAAATGCTCCAATGAATCCATTAGATGCTATGTTTTCTCGTTTTACTAAAGTATCATCAGGGGGGGATGAATTACATAGCTAGCATAAGCAAACTATCCATTCAAGAGATGAATACAAGATACTTCGCCTCCTTGACTCCGATCATGCCGCGAGCGCCCAAGGTACGGCCATTGAGGAAAGCTCATGACCTTACTACCTTAGCTCTGATAGCCCTATCGCGAAAGCTCAAGGTGCCATGAGAAGAAGCTAAAGGGGGAAGGAGAAGCCGAGCGAAGTGCTCATCACGTGAGTTGAGGCAGCCGTCACCAAAGTGGAAGAACCATAAGCTCTCAAGAGCTAGTGACAACATGCATCTCTCGTCGGATAGGTGAAGTTGGATTTTTCAGAGAAGTGCCCTCATCTTCTAGAAGAAATCCTCTAGACTTATTAAAATTGACAAAAAATTTAATTCCATCTAACCAAACAAGTTTTCATCTCTGTAGTTAAAATGTTATTGAATGCAATGAACCGTCGGTACAACCATCGCTGAAGGATCTGCCCAAGCTCAAGAAAAGTACATGAAGTACAAGAAGAAGAAGCTTATGTATGCCGGATAAAGGGAAGAATACCGGACAAGCTGACTCCGGAGAGCTGATGCAAGAAGAGCCCCAAAATGGCCTCTTCATGACCCAAATGTTTGCTATCAATGCGCAAATGCAACATGAGGATATCCGAGGCCGAAAGTGGAATCTTTCTATATGCAATGTGCATATACGCTATGGCTTTAGCAGAGTTGAGAATTTGAATTTAAAAGAATGTCTAAGGAATACTTTTCTTTTCAAAAGAAATTACGATGGCTCTTGTGATATTGAAGCGTAGAACAAGCTAACAACTCGTCTTGCTCTTAGAGATGATAATGCGAGGAGATCTCGGATTTCGAGAATAAAGAACTAACAAAGATGAAAAAAATTAGAAATGAGCGGTGTTTTGGACTAGACCCACTCATGTTTTTGCTAATTATCATCATGTGTATGAAATAGGTTTTATGCTCTCACTCTCAATGCCATACAACAAGAAATTTTGTGGTGCCACATATTGCTATGAGACATGGACATATTGTTTCTATCTCGATAGTGAATCGACAATTGGAGATGTTTTATGCGTGAGTATTGTACCCAAAGTACCAAGCACTCTAACACCAAGCGAGCCCAAGACATCGTACCTAAAGTACTACACCTTCATCTTTTTCTTTGTAGGAACGTCGCCGCAACGACGAAGGTAGATGTGTGACTGATAGTGGTTTGCTCACATCATATGACGGGCCAAAAAGAGTTATTTTCATATCCGCTATCAAGGATTGAAGGAGCAATGTCCCTTCGGTAGGCAGGTGAGAAAGGCAAAATCGTTGCGTATTGGTCCATTGCGTAAGAAACCTTCACCCTGATCATAAAGAGTTTATTTAGTAAGTGGTTGCAATCATAATCTTCTTAGTATTAGTCAATTGAGTGTTGATAAAGCCTTGATATTTCTTTTAAACCGGACATAATAGCATCATTAGTATGGATGTAACCAAAATTGCTTCATGTGCCCAAAATCGCAATCTAATGAACATTTTTGCAGATGAATGATTAGTATCAAGATGTAAGGTGTCTTGCCCGGCAATTGATGTAAATCCTGGATTTGGCCACAGAGACGTGGACATGCAA
>NC_033795.1:34098775-34109373 GCF_001876935.1 Asparagus officinalis
TCCAAATAACGTACTACAAGTGCATTTTATAGAACTTTGGTTGGAAAAGTAATTACATCAGGCATCAATACAAATCTTGGTAGAAAATATTCGTTAGATATAGTCACATTTCTAAAGATTTAGTAAATTTTATAAGCTATCCTATTGATTCACTAAAGATGTAATAAGATTTATGTTTAATATGATTTCTAATGATATAATACAATAAGTTTGACTTGAAAAGATTCACTAAAGATACAAGTATTAAACCCATGCTCGCACAGATTTGTTTAGTTTGTATATGTTGGTTTGTACACCCTACGAAGAGGTTAAACTATTTGTAAAAATATTAAAGGGATATTTGTAATTTTTAAAACTTTCAAGGGACTAATATTAAAATTTTCAAAGGGTTGTTTACAAAATTTCAAGGGCTGCTTGTAATATTTTAACTTTTCATTGGACTTTTTGTAATTTTTAAATTTTCTAGGAATTGTTGTAATTTATAGATTTTAAGGAGGTAGTTTATAAGCTTTTTGAGTTTTATGGTGCTATTTATAATTTTTATATTTTCACGGGTTTATTAATAAGTTTTTAATCTGAATGGGCTATGTACAATTTTTTACTATTTTGTAGGCCTATTTAAAATTTTATACTTATCAATAGATTATTTTTAATTTTAAGATCTTAGGCATAGTTTGTTAATTTTGAATTTTGAAAGGGTAGTAAATAATTTTCAATCTCGAAAACCTTTTAATACAAAGGAGTGTTTTGATTGATAACTTTTTTAAATGATTAAAAGTTTTAATTTTGAAAGGATTAAAAAGGATGGGAGAGGGGATTTTGTTTTCAAAAATTTTAATTATGGATTCTTTTAATTTGAGTATGATTTTTAGGTGAAGATTGGATTAAATGTCAACATATCATTTTATGATAGAATTAATGACAATTTTTGAGTAGTTCACAAATTTATATATAAAAGAGGGATATAATTATGAGCTTTTTTAGTATGTATAATAATAATTTTTGTTAGGATTACTAAATATTTGATTATTTTTAAATATGGATAGTTTTAATTAATGAGTATTTTTAATTAGGCCAGATAAGACTAAGCAACCACGTTTCATCTACTAATAGGATAGAAGGACACATAACAAATATTTGAATGAAACATGTCATATATTTAGATGACATATGTCAGTTTCTATGAGTTTTTTTCATTATTTATAAAAAGGGACACTAGTCCTATAATCCATCCTATTTTGGATAATATAATATAATTTTAGAATGATATAGATAATCGTTTAGTAGCTTTAGCCTCATTTTCCTCTTGATGATATACTAGTTATACTAGAAATTAATAAGGTAGAACCAATACTTTAATTGAGGCAAAATTACAAAATTGGTATTTTTTTCATTGACTCACTTAACCGACTTGGTATTTTCTTGTGGCTCCCGCATCAGTTTGGTTTTTTTTAGACCGATGGTCAAATAAGCCCAAAAGTCGGCCACCAACTAAAAAATATGGTTTCAGCCCATCAAATCTTTAGTAGTTTGATACTTTCCCATCAAATAATTGAAATTTTCCCTCTAAGTTGCCTTAACCTCACTTCTTCGAGCTCCACCGCCTTCCCCTTCTCTTTCTCGTTCTTTAACACCCCTCCTTTTCTCAAAATCCTTAAAAACCTTCACCCAAACTGCCTCCACCTCCCTCTCCTCTAACCTCAAAATAGTAAAGCTAAAATATCTCACCCGTGACCCATCCCTCCACCAAGGACTATGAAAAGTGGAAGAGAAGGTGGCAGAGCATTGGAAGGGGGAAAGATAGAGGTTTTTTTTGGAGGGCAAGGTGGCGGGATTGGAGGGTGAATTTTAGAAACCATTATAATATTAAAGTGAAACAAAATACAAGTGGAGGTGTATAATTTTCATAAATTATAAGGTACTTAACTTCAATTAAAGTCATAAATATTTGAATTTCTTTGTTAACCACTAATAATAGTATGTGTGTTGGATATCATGTCCCCAAGATATAATTTTGATAATAATAATTTATTCATTATGTGTATCACTATGATAATTTTTGGGTACTAACATATCAATGCAGCTATCAACATGAAATATGAATAAGTGCAAGATGAGTTCAAGTCATCATGAAGTAAAGAAGATAAAGTGCTTATACATCAATGCAAAATTTGCATTTTCTTTACTTAAAAAAATTGTACAAGCCTTGATCACTCATACATACTCACACATAGCGATTAGGCACACTAACACATGCTTAGTGTGTTGGTTAATAATAGAAATCCCCTATGTTAACCATTAGAGCTTATAGGTTATCAATGAGTCTCAAAATATTTCCTTCATATCATTTTTTACCCCTTACTAGTCGTTAATGAGACTTGTAGTCCACTATTGATGTTCAGATCAAAAATATAAGTTTCTGTCAAATTACAGTCTAGTCGACTAATGATTTTTTATAGTCGACTACTAAAGACTTGGACAAAATCTCAGTTTCTGTAAATATACGGTGTAATCGACTACTAGGCTATATAGTCGACTACTAAAAGTTATTTAAGAATTCTAGACTTTGTATTTTTATAGAGTAGTTGAATAATGACCAGTGTGGTCGACTACTAAGAAAAATTCTGAGTTAACAGAGCTTGTTCTAACTCAGTGTAGTCGACTACAATGACTATTAGTCGACTACAGTGACTGTTTTTTAACATTTAAGAATTTTAATTTGTGACTGTTTTTAGCTGTTTTGTTCCGTTAGTGTTGAAAACTTGACTTTTCAAAGGCTATAAATAGGTTACAAGTTTAGTAATTTGGACCAATGATTCCTATCTATAAGGTTCAATATTTGTGCATTCTCAAGTGTTCAAAAGATTCAGATTTTTCACTAAGTGTTAAGAAAAGTATTCTCTGAGTTAGTCTTTGATCTTCATCCAATATACAACTTATTTAAGCAACTTCCAGATATTAAAAACATTTCTAAAGCCACTGTTACACATCACTACACAATCAAGGTTTATAGGAATTGTATTGTTGATTCAAGAAAAGTTCTCTCGTGTGTAAGAGTTGTGATCTCTTGGAGAATAGATTATGTACAATTTGCATGGTCTTACAAATTGGTCAGGTTTGCTTTTTGAATTTGTAAGTTTATCAAAATCATAGTGGAACTCTTAATCGGGATTTTCTTAGGGACTGGATTTACACAGGGGAGGTGGAACGAGTATAAAATACAATGTTTGCAATTGTGATTTTCTGTGATTGTGCTATCTTTCTTGCAATTTATTATCTACTTTACATAAATTTTAATAAAATATTATTCACTGCCTCTCTAGTGTTTTAGCGTGTATTGGATCAGATCCTACAATTGGTATCAGAGAACAGTGAAAGATGGCATCATCAAGTACATCAAATACTTCACAATTCAAAGAGCAGAGAACAGTGAAAGATGGCATCATCAAGTACATCAAATACTTCACAATTCAAAGAGCAACATTCCACATAGCGACCATCTCTCTTTGACGGCACAAATTACAACTGTTGGAAGTGTCAGATGAATATCTACCTCTATTCTCTTAGCAATGACTTATGGAACATTAGATCTAGCACTTTATTGAGATTTACCAACAAAAACCTTTATTTTAACACATCGGGTTATGGTTAAGCATGTAAAACATCGAATTAAACACTTTAATTCATTTATTAACTAAAGAGGTGAGTTTGGATGTAGGAGATCTTGCACTAAACATCGTGTCGAGACTTTGGACACGTGCGCAAGACCTCTCCTCGCTCAAAAACATGCGATCTCGCCATCCGCTTAATAATTCACGTCGAATCTCCTAAAGAAACACCAAGAACAATCTCCAGGGTTTGAAGGAAGATGGTGGTTGGTAATTCACGTGAAAAATCTTAGGAAAAAGGGTCTAAACATGTTTATATACTTAGGGTTAAACCTAGGTTCGAATATAAACCAAAAGCAACCTGAAATCCAATAGAAATCTAGAAATCATAGAAATCTGGAAATCAACTCGATTAGTCAACTAATAGCCTTATTAGGGGACTAATGGTCATAGTAGTCGATTAGTAAGCTTAGTAGTAGACTACTAACAACACAGATTCAGTCTGTTTGGGAAAATAGTCTTTGAAATTTTGGCTAAAACTTTCACATCTGACCTCAGAATGAGGTGATCTAAGATTTGTCAGAAATCTATAGAAGAGACCTACAAATTTGGCCTTTTGAGTTTTTTCATATTCTAATTGCATCATGTATAAATTATATAAACTCTTAACTGGTTATTTTTTCATATTTCTTCTTCGTGCGTGATTTGTGCAATATATTCACACATATACATTGAATTGATCTCAAATCAATTTCTAGCATACTCAAACATTAAAATATTTTATTTATCACATAATATTCAAATTTTTGGGGTTTACAGATTTGGACCTCTAGTGCTCAAGCGCTTGCTTCCTACTGAATTTTTTTTTGAAGAGGAGAAGGAGAAGAATGATGTATTGGGTTTCGACCTTCAAAGTTCAAGCCCTTAGTCTATGCAATGCTTTCATTTTGAATAGGAGCAGAGTGATGTATAGGGTTTGGACCGCCAAGGCTCAAGCGGTTGATTTTTACAGAGTTTTCTTTTTGAGGAGGAGGATTATGTATAGGGTTTGGGCCTCCAGGAGTCAAGCGGTCAATCCTTATGGAGTTATCTTTATTAGGAGGAGCGGGAAGATGTATCAGATTCTGACCGCCAGGATTCTCTTTTTGAGGAGGAGGATTATGTATCGGGTTTGGACCTCCAGGAGTCAAGCGCTCAATCCGAATGGAGTTTTCTTTTTTAGGAGGAGCGGGAAGATGTATCAGATTCCAACCTCCAGGATTCAAGCGACCAATCCCTTTAGAGTTTTCTTTTTGAACAGGAGGATTATGTATCGGGTTCGGACCTCCAGGAGTCAAGCGCTCAATCCTTATAGAGTTTTCTTTTTTATGAGGAGCGGGAAGATGTATCAGATTCAGACCTCCAGGATTCAAGCGCCCAATCACTTTAGAGTTTTCTTTTTGAGGAGGAGGATTATGTATTGGGTTTGGACCTCCAGGAGTCAAGCGCTCAATCTGAATGGAGTTTTCTTTTTTAGGTGGAGCGGGAAGATGTATCAGATTCTGACCTCTAGGATTCAAACGCCCAATCCCTTTAGAGTTTTCTTTTTGAGGAGGAGGATTATGTATCGGGTTTTGACCTCCAGGATTCAAGTGCTCAATCCGAATGGAGTTTTCTTTTTTAGGAGGAGCGGGAAGATGTATCAGATTCCAACCTCCAGGATTCAAGCGCCCAATCCCTTTAGAGTTTTCTTTTTGAACAGGAGGATTATGTATCGGGTTCGGACCTCCAGGAGTCAAGCGCTCAATCCTTATAGAGTTTTCTTTTTTATGTGGAGCGGGAAGATGTATCAGATTCCGACCTCTAGGATTCAAACGCCCAATCCCTTTAGAGTTTTCTTTTTGAGGAGGAGGATTATGTATCGGGTTTGGACCTCCAGGAGTCAAGCGCTTAATCCTTATAGGGTTTTCTTTTTTAGGAGGAGCTGGACCTCCTAGGCTAAAATGCTTAGTTAGTGAGGAATTTTCTTTCAAGGGATAAGTAAGATTTTTTAATGGACTCGGACATCCAAGACGCTCACACCTGAGCTCTCGAATTCCTTCAAGAATTGGAGCCTCAACGGCCATATTTGACTCACTAACTCTTCCGCCAATGGCATTGCTTACGGAGAAAGCTAGCAAAAGGACTACGCAAGGAGATAACCACTTCATTGCCATATTTTGAAAATAGATTGACTACTTCCAAATAACGTACTACAAGTGCATTTTATAGAACTTTGGTTGGAAAAGTAATTACATCAGGCATCAATGCAAATCTTGGTAGAAAATATTCATTAGATATAGTCACATTTCTAAAGATTTAGTAAATTTTATAAGCTATCCTATTGATTCACTAAAGATGTAATAAGATTTATGTTTAATATGATTTCTAATGATATAATACAATAAGTTTGACTTGAAAAGATTCACTAAAGATACAAGTATTAAACCCATGCTCGCACAGATTTGTTTAGTTTGTATATGTTGGTTTGTACACCCTACGAAGAGGTTAAACTATTTGTAAAAATATTAAAGGGATATTTGTAATTTTTAAAACTTTCAAGGGACTAATATTAAAATTTTCAAAGGGTTGTTTACAAAATCTCAAGGGCTGCTTGTAATATTTTCACTTTTCATTCGACTTTTTGTAATTTTTAAATTTTCTAGGAATTGTTGTAATTTATAGATTTTAAGGAGGTAGTTTATAAGCTTTTTGAGTTTTATGGTGCTATTTATAATTTTTATATTTTCACGGGTTTATTAATAAGTTTTTAATCTGAATGGGCAATGTACAATTTTTTACTATTTTGTAGGCCTATTTAAAATTTTATACTTATCAATAGATTATTTTTAATTTTAAGATCTTAGGCATAGTTTGTTAATTTTGAATTTTGAAAGGGTAGTAAATAATTTTCAATCTTGAAAACCTTTTAATACAAAGGAGTGTTTTGATTGATAACTTTTTTAAATGATTAAAAGTTTTAATTTTGAAAGGATTAAAATGGATGAGAGAGGGGATTTTGTTTTCAAAATTTTTAATTATGGATTGTTTTAATTTGTGTATGATTTTTAGGTGAAGATTGGATTAAATGTCAACATATCATTTTATGATAGAATTAATGACAATTTTTGAGTAGTTCACAAATTTATATTTAAAAGAGGGATATAATTATGAGCTTTTTTAGTATGTATAATAATAATTTTTATTAGGATTACTAAATATTTGATTATTTTTAAATATGGATAGTTTTAATTAATGAGTATTTTTAATTAGGCCAGATAAGACTAAGCAACCACGTTTCATCTACTAATAGGATAGAAGGACACATAACATATATTTGAATGAAACATGTTATTTATTTAGATGACATATGTCAGTTTCTATGGGTCTTTTTTTTTTTATTTATAAAAAGGGACACTAGTCCTATAATCCATCCTATTTTGGATAATATAATATAATTTTAGAACGATATAGATAATCGTTTAGTAGCTTTAGCCTCATTTTCCTCTTGATGATATACTAGTTATACTAGAAATTAATAAGGTAGAACCAATACTTTAATTGAGGCAGAATTACAAAATTGGTATGTTTTTCATTGACTCACTTAACCGACTTGGTATTTTCTTGTGGCTCCCGCATCAGTTTGGTTTTTTTTAGACCGATGGTCAAATATGCCCAAAAGTCGGCCACCAGCTAAAAAAATATGGTTTCAGCCCATCAAATCTTTAGTAGTTTGATACTTTCCCCTCAAATCATTGAATTTTTCCCTCTAAGTTGCCTTAACCTCACTTCTTCGAGCTCCACCGCCTTCCCCTTCTCTTTCTCGTTCTTTAACACCCCTCCTTTTCTCAAAATCCTTAAAAACCTTCACCCAAACTGCCTCCACCTCCTTCTCCTCTAACCTCAAAATAGTAAAGCTAAAATATCTCACCCGTGACCCATCCCTCCACCAAGGACTATGAAAAGTGGAAGAGAAGGTGGCAGAGCATTGGAAGGGGGAAAGATAGAGGCTTTTTTTTGGAGGGCAAGGTGGCGGGATTGGAGGGTGAATTTTAGAAACCATTATAATATTAAAGTGAAACAAAATACAAGTGGAGGTGTATAATTTTCATAAATTATAAGGTACTTAAGTTCAATTAAAGTCATAAATATTTGAATTTCTTTGTTAACCACTAATAATAGTATGTGTGTTGGATATCATGTCCCCAAGATATAATTTTTATAATAATAATTTATTCATTATGTGTTTCACTATGATAATTTTTGGGCACTAACATATCAATGCAGCTATCAACATGAAATATGAATAAGTGCAAGATGAGTTCAAGTCATCATGAAGTAAAGAAGATAAAGTGCTTATACATCAATGTAAAATTTGCATTTTCTTTACTTAAAAAAATTGTACAAGCCTTGATCACTCATACATACTCACACATAGCGATTAGGCACACTAACACATGCTTAGTGTGTTGGTTAATAATAGAAATCCCCTATGTTAACCATTAGAGCTTATAGGTTATCAATGAGTCTCAAAATATTTCATTCATATCATTTTTTACCCCTTACTAGTCGTTAATGAGACTTGTAGTCCACTATTGAAGTTCAGATCAAAAATATAAGTTTCTGTCAAATTACAGTCTAGTCGACTAATGATTTTTTATAGTCGACTACTAAAGACTTAAACAAAATCTCAATTTCTGCAAATATACGGTGTAATCGACTACTAGGCTATATAGTCGACTACTAAAAGTCATTTTAGAATTCCAGACTTTGTATCTTTATAGAGTAGTTGAATAATGACCAGTGTGGTCGACTACTAAGAAAAATTCTGAGTTAACAGAGCTTGTTCTAACTCAGTGTAGTCGACTACAATGACTATTAGTCGACTACAGTGACAGTTTTTTAACATTTAAGAATTTGAATTTGTGACTGTTTTTAGCTGTTTTGTTCCGTTAGTGTTGAAAACTTGTCTTTTCAAAGGCTATAAATAGGTTACAAGTTTAGTAATTTGGACCAATGATTCCTATCTATAAGGTTCAATATTTGTGCATTCTCAAGTGTTCAAAAGATTCAGATTTTTCACTAAGTGTTAAGAAAAGTATTCTCTGAGTTAGTCTTTGATCTTCATCCAATATACAACTTATTTAAGCAACTTCCAGATATTAAAAACATTTCTAAAGCCACTGTTACACATCACTACACAATCAAGGTTTATAGGAATTGTATTGTTGATTAAAGAAAAGTTCTCTCGTGTGTAAGAGTTGTGATCTCTTGGAGAATAGATTCTGTACAATTTGCATGGTCTTACAAATTGGTCAGGTTTTCTTTTTGAATTTGTAAGTTTATCAAAATCATAGTGGAACTCTTAATCAGGATTTGCTTAGGGACTGGATTTACACAGGGGAGGTGGAACGAGTATAAAATACTATGTTTGCAATTGTGATTTTCTGTGATTGTGCTATCTTTCTTGCAATTTATTATCTACTTTACATAAATTTTAATAGAATATTATTCACTGCCTCTCTAGTGTTTTAGCGTGTATTGGATCAGATCCTACAATTGGTATCAGAGAACAGTGAAAGATGGCATCATCAAGTACATCAAATACTTCACAATTCAAAGAGCAACATTCCACACAACGACCATCTCTCTTTGACGGCACAAATTACAACTATTGGAAGTGTCGGATGAATATCTACCTCTAATCTCTTAGCAATGACTTATGGAACATTAGATCTAGCACTTTATTGAGATTTACCAACAAAAACCTTTATTTTAACACATCGGGTTATGGTTAAGCATGTAAAACATCGAATTAAACACTTTAATTCATTTATTAACTAAAGAGGTGAGTTTGGATGTAGGAGATCTTGCACTAAACATCGTGTCGAGACTTTGGACACATGCGCAAGACCTCTCCTCGCTCAAAAACATTCGATCTCGCCATCCGCTTAATAATTCACGTCGAATCTCCTAAAGAAACACCAAGAACAATCTCCAGGGTTTGAAGGAAGATGGTGGTTGGTAATTCACGTGAAAAATCTCGGGAAAAAGGGTCTAAACATGTTTATATACTTAGGGTTAAACCTAGGTTCGAATATAAACCAAAAGCAACCTGAAATCCAATAGAAATCTGGAAATCAACTCGATTAGTCAACTAATAGCCTTAATAGGGGACTAATGGTCATAGTAGTCGATTAGTAAGCTTAGTAGTAGACTACTAACAACACAGTTCAGTCTGTTTGGGAAAATAGTCTTTGATATTTTGTCTAAAACTTTCACATCTGACCTCAGAATGAGGTGATCTAAGATTTGTTAGAAATCTATAGAAGAGACCTACAAATTTGGCCTTTTGAGTTTTTTCATATTCTAATTGCATCATGTGTAAATTATATAAACTCTTAACTGGTTATTTTTTCATATTTCTTCTTCGTGCGTGATTTGTGCAATATATTCACACATATACATTGAATTGATCTCAAATCAATTTCTAGCATACTCAAACATTAAAATATTTTATTTATCACATAATATTCAAATTTTTGGGGTTTACAGATTTGGACCTCTAGTGCTCAAGCGCTTGCTTCCTACTGAATTTTTTTTTGAAGAGGAGAAGGAGAAGAATGATGTATTGGATTTCGACCTTCAAAGTTCAAGCCCTTAGTCTATGCAATGCTTTCATTTTGAGTAGGAGCAGAGTGATGTATAGGGTTTGGACCGCCAAGGCTCAAGCGGTTGATTTCTACAGAGTTTTCTTTTTGAGGAGGAGGATTATGTATAGGGTTTGGACCTCCAGGAGTCAAGCGGTCAATCCTTATGGAGTTTTCTTTGTTAGGAGGAGTGGGAAGATGTATCAGATTCTGACCGCCAGGATTCTCTTTTTGAGGAGGAGGATTATGTATTGGGTTTGGACCTCCAGGAGTCAAGCGCTCAATCCGAATGGAGTTTTCTTTTTTAGGAGGAGCGGGAAGA
>NC_033795.1:34110373-34120093 GCF_001876935.1 Asparagus officinalis
GTTGAAAGCCTCAGCTAGTCCGTTTGCGGCGGGATAATAAGCTGTTGACGACACATCTTCAATCTTGAAATTGTCACAAAACCTGATGAAGGTGTTGCTTATGAACTATGGACCGTTGTCATGAATGATCCGTCTTGGCACGCCGTGTCAGTATATGACATGATGCTTGATGAAATTGATGACGTTGTTCGTCTTCACTTCTCTAAGCGGAATCGCTTCAGCCCACTTTGAGAAATAGTCCGTGACGGCGAGGATGAATCGATCGCCTTTGACTGAAGGGGGGAAAAATAGGACGACAATGTCCATACCCCATGTCTCGAACGGCCAAGACGTGGTTGATGTGTGCAATAGCTCTGGCGGTTGATGCATATAATTTGCATGTATTTGACATGCATGACACTCTCTGGCATATTCGACTGCGTCACGAACCATCGTTGGCCAGAAATACCCCATTCTTCTGATGCGATCATACAGTTTGGGACCGGGCTGATGCGCACCACATTCTCCTTCGTGTGCTTCCTTAAGAACTTCTTCTGCTTCTTTGTTCGAAAGGCATCGGAGTAACAAACCATCGTACCCTCGATGGTATAACGTATGGGTCTCGGTATTATAGAAGAATCTTAGTGCTCTTCGGCGGATTGATTCTCTTTCTTTTACATCCTCTGGCAAAATACCGTATTGGACGTAGTCGATGATAGGAAAGCGCCAATCTCGGAACTCAGACCCAATTTGAGTTGAATTCACCTCTTTGGCGCTCATATTTCTATCATCTTCCTGTTCAATATCCATACTATATATGGGTATACAGAGTTGATGCGTCCTCACCGTGACCAAGAGTTTAGTTTCGGGAGGTTGTGCAAGTGATACCGATAACGCTGCCAGTGCGTCCGCATAAGCGTTCTGGAGGCGAGGGATGTATTCGATAAAGAATTCTTCAAAAGATTCTGCCATTCTGATGGCCTCCTGGTGGTACGGGATCAGGTCTTGGTTCCTGACTTCAAACTCTCCACGGACTTGGTTGACTATCAGTTGCGAATCCCCAAAATCTTCGAGATATTCGACCCCCAGCTCTTTGGCGAAACTGAGTCCAATGAGAAGCGCGTTGTACTCGGCTACGTTATTGGAGCACGGACTAGTCAATGAATAAGCCCGAGGCATCACATGCTTCCCCGGGGAGATTAAGACAACTCCAACCCCAGAGGAAACTGTAGAGCCTCCCGGGGTTATTACCTTATTAACTGCCCTCGAAGCACCATCGAAATATAATTGCCATACTTGTTGGTGCGACGTAGTGTTAACCTCGTGGGTTTCATCCGGCAAGTCATCATATACTTCTGCCGTATCTGTGGTCGGGTTTGCCGCCAAAAGATCGCAAATCGCTTGTCCTTTGATCGACTTCTGTTGCTTGAAGTGCAAATCATATTGGGATAAGAGAAGGGCCCATTTCGCTAACCGCCAATTCATAGAGGCCGGTTGCGTCATAAACACCCGTACTGGATTAACATTGGAAATGATGTAAATCGTCTGTCCAACCAAGTAATGCCGCATCTTTTGCATCGCGAATACCAATGCGAGGCATTCTCTCTCAATCATCGGATATCGAGACTCGGCGCCTATCAAGGTCCGACTTAGGTAATAAACTGCCTGTTCGTGACCGCTATCATCGTCTTGTGCTAGTAAAGCACTTATCGAATGGTTCATCGCCTTGATGTAAATCAAGAACGGTTTACCCGATTTCGGTGCAACGAGAACAGGAGGATTCGTCAGATACGTTTTGATATCTTCGAATGCTTTTTGGCAGGCGTCGTCCCAGATGAATGACACCCTTTTCTTATTTAGCTTAGAGAATGGCCGGCACTTCCCAGAAAGGTTTGAGATGAACCGCCGGATGTAAGCTAGCCGCCTTTGCAATCCTCTGAGTTCTCTTAGATTTCTAGGAGGTTGCAGTTCGTGTATCGCCTTCACTTTGTCAGGATCGATATGTATACCTTTAGTGGTGACGACGAATCCAAGGAATTTTCCGCTGGACATACCAAGGAATGATTTAGTGGGGTTCATCTTCAATTGATGACTCCTCATGAGATCGAACATCGTCTTCAAGTCCTTGATGTGATCTTCTTTGTTACGGCTTTTACGTAGCATTCGACTGTCTTTCTGAGATGTTCTTGGAAAATCTTAGTCATCGCTCGCTGGTATGTGGCACCGGCATTCTTTAGACCGAATGGCATCACCGTGTAGCAAAATACACCGAGGGGCGTTCTGAACGCTGTATGCTTCTCATCATCTGGGTGCATCTTGATTTGGTTATATCCTGAAAACCCATCCATGAAAGACATTCTCTCAAACCCGCATGTATTGTCAATAATAACATCCGTGATTGGAAGAGGAAAATCGTCTTTTAGACATGCCGTATTCAGGTCTCTGAAATCAATGCAAATCCTGATTTTACCGTTCTGAAAACCCATCCATGAAAGACATTCTCTCAAACCCGCATGTATTGTCAATAATAACATCCGTGATTGGGAGAGGAAAATCGTCTTTTAGACATGCCGTATTCAGGTCTCTGAAATCAATGCAAATCCTGATTTTACCGTTCTTCATCATGACTGGAACGATATTGGCTAGCCAATCTGGATGTTGCTCCTCTCGGATAAATCCTGATTCGATAAATTTCTTAACCTCTGCCTCAATGGCTTCCATAATCTGCGGACGAAACCGTCGTTGCTGTTGCTTGACAGGTTTGGCATCCGGCTTGATATCGAGGCGGTGCATTGCCACATTGGGGTCGAGCCCTGGCATATCCTCGTAGTTCCAAGCGAAGACGTCAATATACTCCCTGATGAGAGCAATTAACTCCTCCTTCTCATTTGAGGGAAGACTATCGCTAATGAATATCGGCTTTGGGTTGGCCTCGTCGCCCATGTTAACTTGGACCATTTTATCCTCAGTAGGGGGTTCTCTTTGTTCGAACCTGTCACCATACTGCATATTCAGATGATGAACCCACGGGTCTTCCCATGTTGGCATTTGATCATCGTCTTCCATTGTAGACGGATCAGCTGTAGCCATGTTTACCATTAGGGCTTTGAATACCTCCCCTAGACTTGTGTCGGAATTCCCAGCTGAAGAATCAGAAGAGTATCCGTTCGGCTTCAGAATCAGCTTCTTCTCCGCTGTCTGTGCCCTGGGCCGATGGTTCAGTATCGGATTCGTTACCATAAAGGAGAGAATCGGTGAAATAATTCTCATACCCTTTGAATGGTTGCTTATCCGCAAGCACCGTCTTAACCTCATTGTCAGTGTCGACATACTTCAAACACTGATGGAGAGTAGAGGGAATTATAATATTACTATGGATCCAAGGTCGACCCAATAGTAAGTTGTACGAAGTCTCGGCATCAATCACATAGCACGTGACTTCTGTCTTCAAATCCCCCATCTGACACTTTACCCGGATCTTACCCAAGGGTCTTGATCTACTAGTGTTGAATCCATAGATAACAGTGCCTATGGACGCCAACTTGCTTACTGGAATGCCCATAATACTCACAGCAGAACCCGGATCCACTTGGATTCGGTTGACTTTGCTGGAGCCAATGTACCCGATGAAATATAGCGGTCGATCGTGGTTCGAATTCTTCGTCTGCATATCTTCTTTGGTGAAAGTAATACAGGGAAGGTTCTTAGTCGCTATATTGCATTGTTGACTCAGCGGTTCTGGATTTTCAGGCACCGGCTTGACTTGAGTCAGAAACACCTCGGAATTGGCCAAAGCTTCTTGCAGGGCCTCCCTGGTTTCCTTGGATAACCGCAGCAACTCATACAACGTTATCCGTGCTGGAATGTTGGCTAGTTGCGCCATAATATAAAAGCTGCGCGGAGCGTTCGAGCTTTCCGGTTTGTCTCTTCCAATCGGGCGGCTGAAACGAGACTGCTTCGGATTCTGCACCTCCTGGGGGTTCTTCTCTTTTGGTTTATTCGCCGTTTGGTGCTGTGTGTGGCACAAGTCCCTTTTGGCGCTGTCCATGTGGGTCATCGTTCACTGTCTTCATCCCTACTTTGGTGATGCGCTCTGGTTTGAACCATGCTATGGGCACCGATCCAAAGCTGATTGACACTGCGTTTGCTCCAACATTCTTGGACGGCTTCGGGGTTATGACGCCTACATCAATTAGCACCTGGATCTTGTCCTTGAGGTGGTAGCACGACTTAGTTGGGTGATGGACCGCTCTATGGTATGCGCAATACTTCGGATCCGTCACTTTGTTCGCCCCCTCCTGATCCACGATCGACGGCAGCTGGATCTTGTTGTTCTCCAACAGGTATTTGAAGATGCCGGGAACTTCATCATCCTTGAAGAAGTACACTTTAGGAAACCTCGCCTCCGCAGACTTTTGCTTCTGAGGCCGTTGTTGCCATTGCCCTCGAGATTGTTGTGGTGCTTGTTGCTGCGGCTGTTGCTGAGGTTGCAATTGGAAAGTTTAATTAGCATCAACTGCATTAGCATGTGCCTTACCTTTCCCCTGCGGGACGAAATTCTGCTTTGGAGCATTCGTCGCCTGTTGGCCTCGTTCCGCTTTCTTCCTCTTGAGGAATCGCTCGGCTTGCTCTCCTCGGACCTTCAAATCCTTCCATGTCTTGGACGGTGCTGTCCCCATTGCTTCCAACACGTCCAGTGCAAGGTTGTTGTGGCAAGTCTGGAGGATGAATTCCTCGGTGATCGGGTCCCGACAGTTCATCGCCTTGTTCCGGAACCTTTTGACGAAGGTGTCGACTAACTCTCCGTCCTTCTGCTTCTCATCGAGCAACGATCCGATAGATACCTCTGTGTCGTCGTCGAAGAAATTGGCAAGGAACTTGGTCTCCATGTCGTCCCAGCTATTTACATTGCCTGGCTTGAGGCGGCGATACCAATCGAAGGCGGCTCCGCGAAGAGTGCCGACGAATGACCGCACCATCAGAGGCTCATTACCAGAGATCACCCCCAAATGCGATTTGAAGTAAATCAAATGCTGGGTAGGTGAACCCATCCCATTAAACGGCGTGAAGTTAATTAGATTAAACTTCGCCGGATATGGGATCGATTCCCATTCTCTTGGGTATGGGCAAGGAATGCCTGTTTTCTTCGTCTCTTGAGCGGAGATCAATGTGTTGATTTTGCTCTCGAGGTTCTTGATCTTCAGGTTTTCGCCGGTTTCTTCGCCAGCATTCTCATTACCACCCCCTGCGTTGACGGGAGGATCATTGGTGTTACGAGCATTTGTATCCTCATCTTCCACATTAATCGGGTTACGATGATTCTGCTCGCCTTGTTGGTTCGCCAATGCTTGGATCTGTTGGTCATGCATTTCTCTCATCTGCTGCATGGCCATCTCCATCTCAAATTTGAAACTTTATGTCATCCCAGCTGTTCACGCTTCCTGGCTTGAGGCGGCGATACCAATCGAAGGCGGCTCCGCGAAGAGTGCCGACGAATGACCGCACCATCAGAGGCTCGTTACCAGAGATAACTCCCAAGTGCGATTTGAAGTAAATCAAATGCTGAGTAGGTGAACCCATCCCATTAAACGGCGTGAAGTTAATTAGATTGAACTTCGCCGGATATGGGATCGATTCCCATGCTTAGCTAAGGCGTCTTCAAGCATCTTGGCAATTTGTTCCGCACTTATCATAAGTGCCTCGCGGGGTTGTCCCTCGCTGGATACCGTATTATCTGATGCAACCGCGGAGCCGGGATCAGATTCTTCATCTTCTGAAGGGCGTCTTGTCCGAATCCTACCATAAGTTGCTCGCTCGATGGTTCCGGACTGCAGACGGGTTCTAGGTCGGGAGGCTCTCAGAATCGACTCAAAATCATCCCGTGCCGATGTCCCCTTGCTGGTCATTTTGGTGGTGACCCTCGGAAATTCTCCGTCTTCAATCACCCTTCTTCTTCGTTGGAAACGCCTAGGCCTTGGTTTTGGCGTTTCAGCCCTGAGCCTTTCAAAAACTGAAACTCTTTCGGGGACCGCCTTAATGCAATTGCATTCCGACAATACCGCCCGAATGAGTTTGGAACAGGGACATTGAATTTCCCGTTCTCGGGGACTCCTCTTCCTGGTTATGCAGTTGCATTCTGACAATACCGTCCGAATAAGTTTGGAACAGGGGCATCGAGTTTCCTGTTCTCGGGGACTCCTCTTCCTGGTTTTATTCGTACCCCCAGCACGATAGTACAACTCGTCATCTTGACAGTCGGAGTAACCTATCGTGTGTGGGCACGACTTCTCAGGTATAACACTGTCACTATCAGATGACAATGCTTCCTTCTGAGGGTGGATTGCCTTCTTTGGGCTTTCAAAAGTCACACGCCTCGAAACGTGCCTTTGTGGGCGCGAGTCTTCAGTGTGCTCCTGGACTTCGATGCGCAAATTGGTGCGCGCAGTTGCCTTGAACTCTTTGTCATACTGGAGGTGATGGCGACCCCCAGCGTATTGAATCGTTCTGGGCTTCTTCATCGGGCCCAAACGCTCGTGAACTGGAGCTTTGCCTCTCTCGTCGGGAATTGGACCGAGACGCTCCAAAATTGGCTTCTTCCTTCGGGATGATTCTGCATGATCTCCCGGAGAAGCTATTGGAGTTAATGGCAACTTTGGTTGATTCGCCGGAGGTTGGCCTTGCTTTGAAGGCTGCAATGGTTGCTTTCTGATCTGAGTCACCACTTCAGACTTCGGCTTCCAGACTTGGCGGGTTGGTGGTGGCTTCTTCGTCACCTCCTTTTGCAGTCTTCTACGGGCTTCCTGGACTTGTGCCCATGCCTGCGCTGACATCGCGCGGCGCTTGCGGATACGCTCCTCAAGTGTCGAACGGTTCCGTTTGACGCGGACCCATTCATTCTTTGGCGGCTTGGAGGAGTCGCCGTTCATTGGTGGCTGAGGCTGTTTGCCTCTTCTGTTCTTCGGATCCGCATTATAGCGGAATCCATCTGTAGACTCCATCGCCTTAGCGAGTTGCCGCGCAAGGCGTTGACGTCGCCTCTGGCGTGCTCTCTTTGAGAGAGTCACAACGCCCTCAATGGTGGAGGCGTCGGCCGGAGTAAGGTTGACCTGGTTGGAGGCCGGTGGAACTTCACCTAACGCAACTTCGGCGTCAGCTGGGGTGAGAGCTTCGTTGGCTTTCCGAGCTTCTTTGAACCAACAAACTTTTCTCCTGGAGGAGAACTTCTTGGACTTGCGGGGGGAGGTAGATCCGGACGAGGACACGTACTCCTCGAACTTGGCTTGGTCGAACTCATACTCCACCTCCTCCACGACCGGGATTGAGATCCGCGGCTGCGACGTGACGATCTCGGCAGCGAGATCGGCGGCTCCCACTGTGGTCGCCAGATTGTTCGCAGGGAAAATCGTTTTCTTCATTGATGTCATTGTGATCTCAAAATAACAACTTTTTGTGGTTACAAAAGATCCGGTCTTTTTTAGATCCGGGTACAACGAAATCAAAGAAAATAAAGAAAAATTACAACTTTCTCCTTGTGAACAAATCGCGAGCTCCTGTTTTGCGGTCGCTCGCTTTTGTGGGTTCTTTGCCAACGCCTGGGTTAATCCGTGGACCACCGCGCGATCTTGATCCGGTCGGATCTACATGATTTGACGGGTATTATTCCACGAAGGGAATAATAGCCGGGAGGGATTAGTTCACTAAGGAAATAATCGCTCGGGTCTCGGGATCTAAGACCAAGCTTAGATCCGGAGTGTGATCTCGTGTAGATCTCAGATATGTTCTTCCCCTCTCTCGAACTCCTGCCTTTTGTGACGTGGATGCTCGCCGAGGATCAGATCTGGATGTCCAAGTCTTCAAGTCTTCAAAACTCTAAGCTCGATCTTCAATCCGGCAGAGTTTCGGCTCTCAAAAGTCCAACCTTTGAAAATGAACAAAAGGGGGCCTATTTATAGGCTACCCTCACTGTGCCTTGGGCACAGTGCAGCCGGCCACCTTGAGGTGGCTCGGCTCTGGGCCGGCCACCTCAAGGTGGCTCGGCCACCGAGCCACCTCAGGGTGGCTCGGCTTTGGCCGAGCCACCTTGAGGCGGCTCGGTTTTGGCCGAGCCCCTCTGGGTTTGCTGTTTTCCGTCGTTTTGCGCTATATCCGTTTCTCGGTTCTGTCCGTGATTCGGTTGACTTAGATTCTGATTTTGTTGATCTGATCTGGCAGTAAATCCGCTTCTGATTTGGCAGTAAATCTCCGTTGGCTTGATTCCGCACGCGAATGGATGCATTCCGTTGCTTGCGTGTGATTCATCGATCTCGTCGCCTCGTTGGTTTGTCGGTTTGTGCCGAGCTGTGCTAAGGGACCTATAAGTAATTTTATATGCCTACACCGGGGGGGGGATTAATTCACTAAGAAAATAATCGCCCTAGTAATCGAAATCGACCAAGCGAAATCGAGACTCTTCTCGGGATCAAAAACCAAGTTTTGATCCGGAGGATAACCGTGTAGATCTCAGATCTGATCTCTCTCGAACTCCTGCCTTATTTGGCGTGGATGATCGCCAAGAACCAGATCTGATATGTCCAAGTCTTCAAAGTTCCAAAGCTTCAATCTTTTTAAGTTTTGAGCCTTCAATCCAGCAGAGCTTCGCCTCCAAAAATTCCAACCTTTGAAAAATGAGCCCCCCTAGCCTATTTATAGGCACTCAGAACTGTGCCTTGGCACAGGTGGCCGAGGCACCTAGCCACCAAAAGGTGGCCGAGGCACCTAGCCACCAAAAGGTGGCCGAGGCACCGAGCCACCAAAAGGTGGCTGAGGCACCTAGCCACCAAAAGGTGGTCGAGGCACCTAGCCACCAAAAGGTGGCTCGGCCGGCCACCTTGGTGGCTCCGGCCGGTTTTTTTTGTTTTCCGGTAGGCACCGAGACCTAGAGGTGGCTCGGTTTTGGCCGAGTCCTCCAAATGTTGGTTTTTTTTTGTTTTCCGGTTTATCCGAACTCTGATTTTTTGATCTGAAGTTTGATTTGGCAGTCCGGATCCTGATTTGGTAGTAAATCCGCTTCGGTGTTCGAGTTTGAGTTCGGATCTTGATTTGGCAGTAAATCTGCTTCGGTGTTCGAGTTTGCTCCCGATCTTGATTGATGTAGTGGACTCTACGGTTGAATGATTCGTTGATTGATCGACCCGTACCGTCATTTGCGTGCGATTCGTTAACCTCGTCACCTCATTAATCCGCTTCATCGTGTCTCATTTAGCTTCGATATTGTGGTTTAACGATCATTCTTGGATTCATCGCCCGATGGTTCGTTGGTTTGTCGAATCACCGTGCCGAGCTGTGCTAAGGGACCCATAGGCAGTTTTATACGCCTACAGATACCCCCTCCAAAGTATTTCAGCCTCGTTCTTTTATAGAAGAGTCTGGAATACTTTGGATATGATTGTCCCAACCTTCAGTCGGTGTAACGGGACTTTGGAATGGCTTCTGTTCTTGACTCCTTCAATCCTTCAGGCTATTCGGTGCTTCGTCGAATGTCTGTAAGGTTTCCGGTGCTGCATTTATTGTCTGACCGTTGTTGGAATTTTGAACTTGAAGTCGATTCCTGATTTTCTGATCTTGAGCTCGTGTTTGTTGGTTTAACATAGAACTGACCATTGATTGTTGGCGTTGAGTCTTTATTTGCGACGTGTTGTCCGACATAGTGTTGTTGAGTTATCCTTAAGAATATTTTTAGAAAAATATTCTCCAGAAACTTCT
>NC_033795.1:34121093-34129257 GCF_001876935.1 Asparagus officinalis
AAGCTTTGGCCAATTCAGAGGTGTTTCTGACTCAAATTAAGCCGGTGCCTGAACAGCCAGAACCGCTGATTCAACAGTGCAACATAGCGACTAAGAACCTTCCCTACATTACTTTCACCAAAGAGGATATGCAGACGAAGAATTCGAACCATGATCGACCGCTATACTTCATCGGGTACATCGGCTCCAGCAAAGTCAACCGAATCCAAGTGGATCCGGGTTCTGCTGTGAGTATCATGCCGCTTCGCTTGATGCATTTCCTCTCAACACCAGCGGGTCAAGGCCTTTGGGAAAGATCCGGATAAAGTGCCAAATGGGTGATCTGAAGATGGAGGTCACGTGTTACGTGATTGATGCCGAAACTTCATATAACTTACTATTGGGTCGGCCTTGGATCCATAGTAATGTTATAATTCCCTCAACTCTCCATCAGTGTTTGAAATATGTCGACACTGATAATAGGGTTAAAACGGTGGTCGCGGATAAGCAACCATTTAAAGGGTATGATAATTATTTCACTGATTCTCTCCTTTATGGTAACGAATCCGATACTGAATCATCAGCCCAAGGCACGGACAGCGGAGGAGAAGCTGATACCGAAGCCGGATTTGATTACAATGGCGGTTATGTTCTAAATGACATTGTACCCTTTGTAATCAACCTTGACGACGAACAAACGTCAGAGGGCAGTTGTAACTGGCAACTTGCCAATAATGAAATAAATAACGATTTAGAGTACTCCCTGTCTCTTGATGATGTGATAACAGAATTGTACGATAATCCTGATTTGTATATGCCGCTCCGGTCGTCCTATGTAACAAAGGAACGCCTCCAACATTCTTTCGGAACAACCATGATCATCCCGAACAAGATAGGAGGTGCAAAAGAAGTAATTTATGGTAAAGGAAAAAGCTCTCCATTACCAGATCATTTCCTAAGTGAAGATGAAGATGACGACAAACATGGTCGGCATTTATCTAAGTATAGTCCGGAAGCGCGCAAGCTCATGGAAAAGCAGGGGTACGATTTCACACTCGGAGAAGGTCTATACTTCGATCGAGGTCCTCGTACTCCAGCCAAAGCGGTATATGTACCAAAAGGGAAACTTGAGGATTATTATAAATACGGGCGAGGCTTAGGCTATGTTTCCTCGTCTTATGACGAATGTGGTTGGCAAATTATCGATCAAATTGCTAACAAAACTAAGAACGGATACTCTTCTGATTCTTCAGTTGGGAATTCCGACACAAGTCTGGGGGAAGCTTTCAAAGCCCTAATGGTATTCAAAGCCCTAATGGTAAACATGGCTACAGCTGATCCGTCTACAATGGAGGACGATGATCAAATGCCAACATGGGAAGACCCGTGGGTTCATCATCTGAATATGCAGTATGGTGACAGGTTCGAACAGAGAGAACCCCCCACTGAGGATAAAATAGTCCAAGTTAACATGGGCGACGAGGCCAACCCAAAGCCGATATTCATCAGCGATAGTCTTCCCTCAAATGAGAAGGAGGAGTTAATTGCTCTCATTAGGGAGTATATTGACGTCTTCGCTTGGAACTACGAGGATATGCCAGGGCTCGACCCCAATGTGGCAATGCACCGCCTCGATATCAAGCCGGATGCCAAACCTGTCAAGCAACAGCAAAGACGGTTTCGTCCACAGATTATGGAAGCCATTGAGGCAGAGGTTAAGAAGTTGATCGAATCAGGATTTATCCGAGAGGAACAACATCCAGACTGGTTAGCCAACATCGTTCCCGTCATGAAGAAGAATGGCAAAATCAGGATTTGCATCGACTTCAGGAACCTGAATGAAGCATGTCCGAAAGACGATTTCCCTCTCCCAATCACGGATGTCATTATCGACAATACATGTGGATTCGAGAGGATGTCCTTCATGGATGGATTTTCGGGATATAACCAGATCAAGATGCATCCAGAGGATGAGAAGCATACGGCGTTTAGAACACCCCTCGGCGTCTTCTGCTATACGGTGATGCCTTTCGGTCTGAAGAATGCCGGTGCCACATACCAGCGAGCGATGACTAAGATTTTCCAAGAACATCTCAGGAAAACAGTCGAATGCTACGTTGATGATTTGGTTGTGAAAAGCCGCAACAAGGAAGATCACATCAAGGATTTGAAGACAATGTTCGATCTCATGAGGAGTCATCAGTTGAAGATGAACCCCACTAAATCATTTCTTGGAATGTCCAGCGGAAAATTTCTTGGGTTCGTCGTCACCACTAAGGGTATACATATCGATCCTGATAAGGTGAAGGCGATACATGAATTGCAGCCCCCGAGGAATCTGAGAGAACTCAGAGGATTGCAAGGGCGTTTAGCTTATATCCGGCGTTTCATCTCAAATCTTTCTGGGAAGTGCCAACCGTTCTCTAAGCTGAACAAGAAAGGAGTATCATTCATCTGGGATGATGCCTGCCAAAAAGCGTTCGAAGATATCAAAACATATCTGGCGAACCCTCCTGTTCTCGTTGCACCGAAATCTGGTAAACCGTTCTTGATTTATCTCAAGGCGATGAACCACTCGATAAGTGCCTTACTAGCGCAAGACGATGATAACGGTCACGAACAGGCAGTTTATTACCTCAGTCGGACCTTGGTAGGCGCTGAGTCTCGATATCCGATGATTGAGAAAGAATGCCTTGCATTGGTATTTGCGATGCAAAAGATGCGGCATTACCTGGTGGGACAGACGATCTACGTTATCTCCAACGTTAATCCAGTACGGGTGTTTATGACGCAACCGGCCTCTATGAATTGGCGGCTAGCGAAGTGGGCCCTTCTCTTGTCCCAATACGATTTGCACTTCAAGCAGCAGAAGTCGATAAAAGGACAGGCGATTTGTGACCTTTTGGCGGCAAACCCGACCACAGATACGGCAGAAGTATATGATGACTTGCCGGATGAAACCCACGAGGTTAACACCACATCACACCAACAAGTATGGCAATTATACTTCGATGGTGCCTCAAGGGCAGTTAATAGAGTAATAACCCCGGGATGTCCTACAGTTTCCTCTGGAGTTGGAGTCGTCTTAATCTCCCCTGGAAAGCACGTGATGCCTCGGGCTTATTCGTTGACTAGTCCGTGCTCCAATAATGTTGCCGAATACAACGCGCTTCTCATTGGACTCAGTTTCGCCAAAGAGCTGGGGGTCGAATATCTCGAAGCTTTTGGAGATTCGCAATTGATAGTCAACCAAGTTCGCGGTGAGTATGAAGTCAGGAATCAAGACCTGATCCCGTACCACCAGGAAGCCATCAAAATGGCAGAATCTTTCGAAGAATTCTTTATTGAATACATCCCTCGTCTCCAGAACGCTTATGCAGACGCACTGGCGGCACTAGCAGTATCACTGGCACAGCCTCCCGAAGCTGAGCTGTTAGTCACAGTACGGACGCATCAACTCTGCGTACCCATATACAGTACGGAGATTGAAGAAGAAGAGGATAGAAACGTGAACGCCAAAGAGGTGAATTCAACTCAAATTGGGTCTGAGTCCCGAGATTGGCGTTTTCCTATCATCGACTACGTCCAATATGGTATCTTGCCAGAGGATGTAAAAGAAAAGGAATCAATCCGCCGAAGAGCTCCAAGATTCTTCTATAATACCGAGACCCATACGTTATACCGTAGAGGGTACGACGGTCTTTTGCTCCGATGCCTTTCGAACAGAGAAGCAAAGGAAGTTCTTAAGGAAGCACACGAAGGAGAATGTGGTGCGCATCAGCCCGGTCCTAAACTGTATGATCGCATCAGGAGGATGGGATATTTCTGGCCAACGATGGTTCGTGACGCAATCGAATACGCACGAGAATGCCACGCTTGCCAGATACATGCGAATTATATGCATCAACCGCCAGAGCAGTTGCACACGTCAACCACGTCTTGGCCGTTCGAGACTTGGGGCATGGACATAGTCGGTCCTATTTTTCCCCCTTCAGTCAAAGGTGATCGGTTCATCCTCGCGATCACAGATTATTTCTCAAAGTGGGCTGAAGCGATTCCGCTTAGAGAAGTGAAGACGAACAACGTCATCAATTTCATCAAGCATCATGTCATTTACCGACACGGCGTGCCAAGAAGGATCATTCATGACAACGGTCCACAGTTCATAAGCAATGCCTTCGTCAGATTCTGCGACAAGTTCAAAATCGAAGATGTTTCGTCGACAGCTTACTACCCCGCCGCGAATGGATTAGCGGAGGCGTTTAACAAGACGATCATCAAGATCTTGTCAAAGCTCGTGAAGACCAATAAACGAGACTGGGACGATAAACTCGGTGAAGCACTCTGGGCTTATCGCACCACCATACGCACGCCTACGGGAGCTACCCCGTATTCGCTGGTATACGGATGTGAAGCTGTGCTACCGCTGGAAATTCAGATTCCGTCCCTTCGGATCGCCCTCGCAACGGAGATGACGACGGAGGAACAACATCAGAAGCGTCTCGAAGAGCTCGAGAGGCTGGATGAAAAGCGTTTGGAGGCTCAACAACACATCGAGTTTTACCAAGCCAGGATGTCAAGGGCTTTTAACAAAAGAGTCCGACAGAGAAGCTTCAAGGAAGGAGATCTGGTCCTCGCTGCTCGCCGACCAATAATTCTCACCTCCAAGAAGAAAGGTAAATTCGAACCCAAATGGGAAGGACCGTTTGTAATAGACACAGTCTATTCAAACGGCGCATATCGCCTGATTACTCAAGAGGGCGCCAGGCAATTAATGCCAATAAATGGGAAGTTCCTGAAAAAGTACTATCCCTAGTACATTCAGGATAACTCATTTACCGGGAAGTTCCTCGAAGAATATTACACTTAATATTCTAGAGGATAACCCAAAATCATTGTCACCACCAAAATCCCTCACTGATCAATTTCAATTGACAGTGAGTCCACCAAAAATGTTTTTCTGGCCCTCTTGATTCTTTCCATGAACAAGAGGTCCACTTTCAGTTCGGAGTCCCTTTTCGATAAACGAAAGAACTCCTTCCCTTTTTCTCTTTGGTTAAACCTTGTTCATGGTTATAACCGGAGTTGAAAATACCACTTCGATAAACGAAGGACCCATTTTCAGTTTAGATAACTCATCCTATAAAAGGCAAGTTTATCTAAATTTTCCAGATTCTCGGAGTGGACACCCCACTTCTAGTTTCTTCTTCGCTGGAAATAGAATATAAAATTCTTCCTTTCCAGAATCAGGGAATAGAATATAAAATTCTTCCTTCCTTGTCTGTTGGGTTCGCCTTCACCCTAAAAGAAGACCGGGAAATAGAATATAAAATTCTTCCTTTCCCGCACCAACCTTTTCTAAGAATCTATCAATCTAGGATTCATCCTAGGAAGTTTATCCCGAATCCTAAGCAGGGATAAGTCTGCGCCTAACACGCGCTGCCGGTTTAGTCTTTTTCCGCACAAAAAGACACCAGAGTCTGATTCTGGGGTATTTTATCCTGAAACCTAAGCAAGGATAAGTCTGCGCTTAACCTGCGCTGCCGGTTAGTTCTTAACCGTTAAAAAGAACACCCGTCCACATATTCAACATTGTGGCAGGTCGTCATTAATAACACCAAAATCCATGCCTTACACGCATGGGGAATGTCATCCTGAATCCTAAGAAGGGATATGCCGACGCCTAACACGCGTCGCCGGTTTAGTCTTTCGCCGTAGAAAAAGACACCAGAAGACCAGTCTGGGGTATTTTATCCCGAAACCTAAGTAGGGATAAAGTCAACACCTAACACGTGTTGCCGGGTAGCCTATTCCCGTAACAATGGCGAAGTCTATGTATTCGACATCATAGCACGAAGTCTAAGAGAATTCATTCTCTTAGCACAACGTTACATGCGAACGGAGTTAGACAATCCGCATGCTAGCCCGACTCAAACGGTAGTCGGTAAAGGCTAATCAAACCCGTTGAAGGCTGGGGGTTAGCCAAAAATCCTAAAGTCAACACCTAACACGTGTCGCCGGGTAGCCTATTCCCGTAACAATGGCGAAGTCTATGTATTCGACATCATAGCACGAAGTCTAAGGGAGTTCATTCCCTTAGCACAACGTTACATGCGGAACGGATTCCGACAATCCGCATGCTAGCCCGACTCAAACGGTAGTCGGTAAAGGCTAATCAAACCCGTTGAAGGCTGGGGGTTAGCCAAAAATCCTAAAGTCAACACCTAACACGTGTCGCCGGGTAGCCTATTCCCGTAACAATGGCGAAGTCTATGTATTCGACATCATAGCACGAAGTCTAAGGGAGTTCATTCCCTTAGCACAACGTTACATGCGGAACGGATTCCGACAATCCGCATGCTAGCCCGACTCAAACGGTAGTCGGTAAAGGCTAATCAAACCCGTTGAAGGCTGGGGGTTAGCCAAAAAATCCTAAAGTCAACACCTAACACGTGTCGCCGGGTAGCCTATTCCCGTAACAATGGCGAAGTCTATGTATTCGACATCATAGCACGAAGTCTAAGGGAGTTCATTCCCTTAGCACAACGTTACATGCGGAACGGATTCCGATAATCCGCATGCTAGCCCGACTCAAACGGTAGTCGGTAAAGGCTAATCAAACCCGTTGAAGGCTCGAAAGTGCAACTTCCGGTGAATCAATCCAAACCGCCGATGATTTCCACAACTGCTCCGGGAGATCCCGCAGGACCATCCCAGAAAAGGAAGTCAGTCTTGGAGCGCCTCGGTCCACTTCCTGAGGAGCGAAGCAAAATTCCAATCCAAGGACGTTTGGGCCCACTAAGAAGCCCCGGACGACACAACATGCTGGGGGTCGCCGCCACCTCCAACATGACAAAGAGACCAGGGCAGCTACGTGCACCAACTTGCGCATTGAAGTCCAGGAGCCCGCCGAGAACTCACGCCCAAAAAGGCATGTTTCGAGGCGCGTGACTTTCGAAAGCCCAAAGAAGGCAATTTACCCTCAGAAGGAAACATTACCGTCTGATGGCGATAATGTTATACCTGAGAAGTCGTGCCAACACACGATAGGTTACTCCGACCTTCAAACAGACGAGTTGTACTATCGTGTTGGGGGTACGAGTAAAACCAGGAGGAGGAGTCCCCGAGAACAGGAAACTCAATGCCCCTGTTCCAAACTCATTCGGGCAGTATTGTCTGAATGCAGCTGCATCAAGGCGGTCCCCGAACGAGTTTCGGTTTTCGAAAGACTTAGTACCGAAACGCCGAAACCAAGGCCTAGGCGTTTCCGACGAAGAAGAACGGTGGTTGAAGATGGAGAATTTCCGAGTGTCACCACCAACATGGCCAGCAGTGGGACATCGGCACGGGACAATCTCGAATCAATTCTGAAAGCATCCCGGCCTAGAACCCGTCTGCAGTCCAGAACCATCAAGCGAGCAACCTATGGTAGGGTTCGGACAAGACTCCCTTCAGAAGATGAAGAATCTGATGCCGGCTCCGCGGTTGCATCAGAAAATACGGTATCCAGCGAGGGACAACCCCGCGAGGCACTTATGATAAGTACGGAGCAAGTGGCCAAAATGCTTGAAGACGCCTTAGCTAAGCAGCAGGAAACCTTCAGGTTCGAAATGCAGATGGCCATGCAAAACATGAGAGAAATGCATGACCAACAAATCCAGGCATTGACGAACCAGCAAGGCGAGCAGAGCGCATCACCAAAGTAGGAATGAAGACAGTGAACGACGACCCACATGGACAGCGCCAAAAAGGACTTGTGCCACATACAGCTCTAAACGGCGAAATCCTCTGGGTTCACCCCGACTTGATTGAAGATGAACAATGGGCCGGATCGTCATCCAAGAAGAAATCCAAAGGTAAAGGAAAGTCTTGCTGCGGAGTCTCTGCTATCCCAGGAGAAGATGACGAAAGAATACTAGCTTTCCCGCTCTCTGAAGAAGAACAAGAAGTTTTTGCGACCCGAAGCGGAAATGAGTATCACTACAACTATCCACCACCTACTGAGCAGGGGGTGAATAAACGGGGACCAGCCAAAACTCTCACGGAGATGGGGGTGATTACAAGTCCTACACCGGGCGAAGATGCTCGACGACAGCCGGTGAATAAACCGAAGGAAAAGAATCCCCAGGAGGTGCAAAATCCGAAGCAGTCTCGTTTCAGTCGCCCGATTGGAAGAGACAAACCG
>NC_033795.1:34130257-34132609 GCF_001876935.1 Asparagus officinalis
CACCCGACGTGACTTTGGCGTCAGCTGGGGTGGGAGCTTCGTTGGTTTTCCGAGCTTCTTCGAACCAACAGACTTTTCTCCTGGAGGAGAACTTCTTAGACTTGCGGGGGGAGGTAGATCCGGACGAGGACACGTACTCCTCGAACTTAGCTTGGTCGAACTCATACTCGACCTCCTCCACGACCGGGATCGAGATCCGCGGCTGCGACGTTACGATCTCGGCAGCGAGATCGGCGGCTCCCACTGTGGTCGCCAGATTGTTCGCGTGGAAAACTGTGTGGTTACAAAAGATCCGGTCTTTTTATAAGACCCGGTTTACAACGAAATCAAAGAAAATAAAAAAAATTACAACTTTCTCCTTGTGAACAAATCGCGAGCTCCTGTTTTGCGGTCGCTCGCTTTTGTGGGTTCTTTGCCAACGCCGGGGTTAATCCGTGGACCACCGTGCGATCTATATCCGATTGGATCTACACGATTTGATGGGTATTATTCCACGAAGGGAATAATAGCCGGGAGGGATTAGTTCACTAAGGAAATAATCGCTCGGATCTCGGGATCTAAGACCAAGCTTAGATCCGGAGTGTGATCTCGTGTAGATCTCAGATCTGTTCTTCCCCTCTCTCGAACTCCTGCCTTTTGTGACGTGGATGCTCGCCGAGGATCAGATCTGGATGTCCAAGTCTTCAAGTCTTCAAAACTCTAAGCTCGATCTTCAATCCGGCAGAGTTTCGGCTCTCAAAAGTCCAACCTTTGAAAATAAACAACCCTTGGCCTATTTATAGGCACCCAGATCTGTGCCCAGGCACAGATCTGGGCTGAGGTGGCTCGGCCACAAGTGGCCGGCCACCCCTGGGTGGCTCGGCCTTGGCTGAGCGGCCACCGAGCCACCTCAGGGTGGCTCGGCTTTGGCCGAGCCACCTTGAGGCGGCTCGGTTTTGGCCGAGCCCCTCTGGGTTTGCTGTTTTCCGTCGTTTTGCGCTGTATCCGTTTCTCGGTTCTGTCCGTGATTCGGTTGACTTAGATTCTGATTTTGTTGATCTGATTTGGTAGTAAATCCGCTTCTGATTTGGCAGTAAATCTGCTTCTGAGTTCGAGTCCGAAACTGATCTTGATTCGATCGTGATTCGTCCGAGTTTGTCTTTGGTTGGATCACTCGTTGACTCTTCAACACTTGGTTTGGTTCCGAACGCGAGTGGATTTATTCCGTTGCTTGCGTGCGATTCGTCGCCTCGTTAGTTCGTCGGTTTGTGCCGAGCTGTGCTAAGGGACCTATAAGCAATTTTATATGCCTACATGGTCAAAACAAAAATTATACACATGACCTTTCCGATTGCAATCGGTGCAATAAAGAGGGTTAAATGATTTGTATTGACCAAGTGGGCATGCACAAGAATCATTTGCAAATAAAAAAATTTCTTTTAAATTATTTTGCAAATAAGAAACATCATCAAACAAAGGTGGTTTACTTGAGAAATTTGGCAAGTTTGAATATTTTTTCAAATCATAGTAAAACTTCGCCAAATGGCCAAATCTACCACAAATATCATATTTAAAAATATGTGGTCTACTAGAAACATTTGGCAAACTAGATTTTCTTTTCAAATCAAAACAATACTTAGACAAATGATCAAAACGACCACAATGATCACATTTAAACACACTAGCATGCTTATGATGAGAAATAGATGCATGTGCATGCGTGTGAGATGAAGAAGCCTTATGAGATGCACAAGAAGCATTAGTCTTAGAAGATTTGTGTGCATCATAGTAAAATTTAGCAATATGGCCTTTATGATCGTAAATTGAGCATTTGTAAACTTTGTTATACAAGTGTGCATAGTGTGTATGTGATTTTGTAGCACTAGATTTAACACACTTATCCATAAGTTTCTTATGGTTTTCAATGTATATTCTCAAAGTTGAATCTAAAGATGAAATGTGTTTATTCACAAGATTCAATTCTTCATTTTTAGACACATATGCATTTTTATTAGAAGTAGAACATAAATAGTCATTTATAAAAGAAGCAGTATCATTTTGTATGTTCTCTACTTCTAACATGGTATTATTTTTGTCATGAGTCAAGTTAGCAATATCCAATTTCAAACTATTATTTTCCAAATTTAGCATATCATTATTTTCTTTAAAAGCATCATTCTCTTGAGAAATGATATCAAATTTGGAAGCTAACTTCTCATGATCGGATTTTAAACCTTAATGCTTGCTTTGTAAATTAATAAAATTTTTATGTAATTTGTTATAGGCATGCAATAATTTTTTACTAGCACAGGCGAGTTCATCAAAAGATAAATCATATTCGGATTCGAACTCGCTTACCACACTAGGGCTATC
>NC_033795.1:34132899-34138471 GCF_001876935.1 Asparagus officinalis
CCGGTTTGGAAGCCGGAACTTCTCTACACACTCGGTTTTCTAGCTAACCGAAAACTCTACACACTCGGTTATCAAGTCAACCGAAAACTCTACAAATCCTCACAATGTATATACACTAGCAACAACCTCAAGTGTTGGTCCTCACGTATCGCCTCCCTTAAGTACTCGGAGTTATTACCTCTCACTAGGCCACCGACGCCACTCCTCTCGGTATCGACTACATCCTCACTACACACTCCTATCGGTGTACAAGTGTATTACAAAGTGATCTACACAATTAAGCACAACAAATGATTGTTCTCTAAACAAGGTGAGAACTCAATTAGGCACAAATCTAAGTCACAAACCCCACAATCCAGAATATACTATGAATGTAAATACTATAAGCTCAATAGGTTACAACCCAGAATATACTATGAATGTAAATACTATAAGCTCAATAGGTTGTGTGTGAACAAAGAGACTCAATAAAAACAATTTAACTAAACTCAATATAAATCTAGCTTATGGAAATTAGAAACAAAACAATAAATAGCTAGAATGAGTTTTGGAAAACTTCTCTAGATGATAACAAGAGAGAAGGAGAAGAGTGATTGCTCAAACACCAAATGATGATCTCCACTTGCTCTTGTGAAATTATCTTCACAAAACTGAAACTTTAAAACAAGGCTTTAAACACCTTTAAACAAACTTAAACCCTTGTTAAACTTTCTTAAAACATTCTCTTGGTTACCTTGAGAGTTGAATGCAATGGGGCATTTATAACAACCAAAGACATCAGCCAAAACCCAAGCAAAAAGACCAAAAGGCCCTCAGAAAACACAGCTGGAAAAAGGACAGAAAACTAGCCGTTATTGAACGACGGTTGACCGCAAAACCACTGGCAGTCGACCGCGGCTAAAACTAGCCGTTGGGATGCAAAGCTGGAAAAGTCACGGTTGACCGCAGAGGCAGGTCCGGTCGACCGCGAACAGCTAAAAAACAAAGCTGACACTCTGGAAAAATTACAGTCGACCGCAGAGCCAAGGGCGGTCGATCGTGATCTGATAAAATACATACGCAGTCTCTGGATGAAGTGTGGTTGACAGCAGAGACACGTGCGGTCGACCGTGAACTGATATACACAGTTTACCAGGTTTGAAAACAGATTATTGAGACTTTTAAAAAATATGTTAAAAATAACAAATGAAGTCCAAAAGTTATGAAACTTTGGGAAATAATTATAAACATGTTTATGAACATGTTACAAAAAGAATTTTTCAAATTGCATTTCCCAATTGTGAAAACTTGTCATTTTACAAAAAATATCAAAATATACAAACATGAGTTTTTTGATGTTTTGACATAAACCTAGTTTTGAAACTTTGTAAACTGATTATATATACTTGCTAAAAGATATGAAATGTTGTTATGAAGTCTATAGACTAGAAACACAATATTTTCACAAAATTGCATATTCTATGCAATATATTCTTAAACATAATAGAGTATGAAACATATGATTATATATATGAATGTAAATTTGTTTCATATATATTTATTCATATAAAATAGATAATGAGGGTATAAAATTGTAATAAAATATGATTATAAATATGAAAACTCAAAACTATGTATGTATAACTATATATATACATGGAAACCAAACATGTACGTATATATGAAACTATATATACATGGAAACCAATATAATGTGTGTGTATAATATTGAGCTTAAAGTATTAACACACATTATATAAAACCTAAACTAATGTTACCCAAGCTTGATCTTGATCTTCATTGTAGCTCAACTTGGTAAACTTGGATGAAGCTTGTAATTGGATCTTTAACTTAAATTGTATATGCTTCACTCCACATTTCCGCCAACCTCCATTGGATATGATCGTGAAAGCTTGATTCCATCCATCCTCCAACATGTTATTTGTCTACAATAAATAAATAAATACAAATACTAGACAAACAACATTAGAATTAAATTGTTTGTTAATCATCATCAAAACAAGAAGGCCAACAACCTAGACCTTTTAGATTTTGACGTTATGTAATATCAAAATTAGAAATGGGATAAGAGAAGAGAACTTACCAAACTGGTGAAACCTTAGATGTAATCGGCTAATTGAGCCTGTAGTCGACTACTGAGGCTGGAAAACTCAAAGTAGACAAGAAATTTGATTAAAAATTGAGAGAAAGTGAGAAAAAGAGGTTGCCCTAACCTTTAGACCGGATGAACTGAAGGGTGTATAGGTTCTTTCGGTTTTGGGGAGTGTAAAAACGTGGAAAGATGGAGAAGTTAGGGTTCTTTGCTTTAGTAATTAATGAGTGGCTAAGATTTGATCAAAAATTTAAATGAAAGGTTGAGATTTAATCTTAATAAAATTTGATACAGGGTCTTGATTCATCTGGTAAAAGATGAAGGGTTGAGATGAAAATAACTTAAGTTTAATGGGTATTGGGTTTTGGATTTAGTGGGTAAAAGATCCAATATGTAAAAAAAACTATAAAAAGTAAAACTGCCAGTTTAAGTAGCCGACTATACTGTAATGTAGTCGACTACACTGTAGTTGACAGAGTTCTGTAAATTCGTGTGGAAATCTTATTAGTCAACTACTCTTCCTATTAGTCGAGTACTAAGAAAAATGACAGAATATTATATATGCAATGTCTGTGCATATAGTCGACTACTAACTTGATTAGTCAACTATTAAGGATGAATATGCATATGTATTAATTTTAAATTTTAGTTTAAATCTTCCAAAGAACATATACCTAATTTTCTTCTTAATTTAACATATATTTCTTCTTTTAATGGTTTTGTTAATATATCAGCAATTTGTTTATCGGTTGAAATAAAATCCAAAGAAATAACACCTTTTAGTACATTATCACGTAAAAAATGATGTCTTATGTCAATGTTTTGTACGTGAATGTTGAATAGGATTTTTAGATAAATTAATAGCACTAGTATTGTCATACATTATTGATGATGTGGGACAAAGTATGCCATAATCAGAGAATGTTTGTTTTATCCATAAAACTTGAGCACATGTAAGACTAGCAGCAATATATTCTGCTTTAGTAGTTGATAATGATACTGAATTTTGCTTTTTACTAAACCAATACATAAGTGAATGTCCAAGAAAATGACATTTACCACTTGTACTTTTTCTATCGGATTTACATCCGGCAAAATCATCATCACTATATGATAATAAGTCAAATGTGCTATTCTTAGGATAAAATAAACCATAATCTTTAGTATTTTTAAGATATCTAAAAATTATTTTCACTCCTTTAAGATGAGATTCTTTAGAATTAGATTGAAATCTATCACATAAACATACACTAAACATAATATCAGGTCTACTTGCTATAATGTAAAGACGTGATCCAATCATACATCTGTATTGCTTTTGATCAATATTCTTACGATTTTCATCTTTGTCAAGTGATGTAGTTGCACTCATTGGTGTTTGTTTGCTTGTTGTTTTTTCCATTCCAAAGCTTTTAAGTAATTATTTAGCATACTTGCTTTGGTTGATGAAAATTCCTTCCTTTAATTGTTTGATTTGTAGTCCAAGGAAGAAATCGAGTTCACCCTTGTGACTCATTTCAATTTCATTCTGCATAGTCTTAGCAAGCTCTTGACAAAGATCATCGTTAGTAGAACTAAATATTATATCATTTACATATATTTGAATTAATAGTATATCTTTATTTATTTTCATTATAAAAAGTGTAGAATCAACTTTTCCAATTTTAAAACCAAAAGTTAAAAGAAAATTCTTTAATCTATCATTCCAAGCACAAGGTTCTTGTTTTAGACCATATAATGCTTTCTTAAGTTTGAAAACATTGTTTGGAAAACTTTTATTTTCAAAACCTCGAGGTTGTTCTAAAAACTTCTTTTTTAATAAAACTATTTTAAAATGTACTTTTAACATCCATTTGATATAATTTAAAAGTCATAAAACATGCAAATGCAAGTAAAATTCTTAGACATTCTAAACGAGCAACTGGTGCATAGGTTTCATTATAATCAATACATTCTTCTTAATTATATCATTGTGCAACCAATCTGACTTTGTTTCTAACAACTTGTCTAGATTCATCTAATTTATTTCTAAATATCCATTTGGTTCTAATAATAGACTTATCTTGTGGTCTAGGTTCAAGATCCCAAACATTATTTCTTGTAAATTGGTTTAGTTCACCTTGCATAGCAGTTATCCAAAAGTCATCAAGTAAAGCTTTTATATATTTTTAGGTTCAATAATAGAAATAAAAACACCATGAGGAATCAAATTAAAATGAGATCTAGTAGTGACTTTATATAAAATATTACCAATAACCAAATCTTCATGATGATTTCTAACTTCTATAAAATCCTTTGGTAAACCATTTTATAAATTATCATCTTTTGAAATATCTAGCATTGGAGTATCATATATAGAATCAACTAAATCATCATTATTATTTAAAACAATAGGCGTTTTTGTAAAACTTTCATCAAAATAAACATGCATAGACTCTTCAATGACTAAGGTTCTTTTGTTATATATTCTGTAAGCTTTGCTATAGTTAGAATATCCAACGAAGATTCATTCGTCAGATTTAGAATCAAATTTGTCAAGTTATCTATTATGTTTAAAATAATGCATTTACAACCAAAAACTTTAAAATAAGAAACTTTAGGAATTTTGCCATAAAACAACACATAAGGTATTTTCTTTAAAATAGGTCTTAATAATATTCTGTTTAGAACATAACATGCTGTAGAGACAGCTTCCGCCCAAAAATACTTTGGTAGGTTACTATCACACAACATGGTTCTAGCACATTCTTGTAAAGTTCTATTCTTCCTTTCTACAATTTCATTTTGTAGAGCCGATCGAAGAAAAGAAAAAGTGTGAGAAACACCATTTTTATCACAAAAATTTGTAAAAGTTCATTCTCAAATTCTCCTCCATGATCACTACGTATAGTAATAATAGAAAGGGACTTTTGTTTTTGAATCCTTTTGCAAAAGATAGAAAACTCATTAAAAGCATCATTTTTATATTTAAGAAATATTACCCATGTAAATCTTGAAAAATCATCAATAAGTACAAATGCATATCTGCTTTTATTTAATGATGCTACTCTAGATAGACCAAAAAGATCAATATGAATCAATTCTAGTGGTTTACTTGTAGAAATTATATCTTTAGATTTGAAAGATGATTTTTGTATTTTTCCTTATTGACATGCATCACAAAAATTATCTTTATAAGAAAGCGTAGGTAAACCTTTAACAGAATCATTCTTAGAAATTTTATAAATATATTTAAAGTTAACATGATCAAAACATTTATGCCATAAAATAGAATCATTAGAAGATGCAAGAAGACAATGTTTATTAGAAGTGTTCTTCATAGATAATATATATATTATTTTTTCTATGCCCTTTAAATAAAATAGTAATCATATCAATATCATAAATTAAGCAATATTTTTTTCAAAAATAATTTTAAAACCTTAATCACAAAGTTGATTTATACTAAGCAAATTATGTTTAAGACCATCAATAATAAAA
>NC_033795.1:34139471-34146701 GCF_001876935.1 Asparagus officinalis
ATATGTTTTTGGAACTTATTATATACATCATAAACATCTTTTATTATGTCCGATACAAAATTTTTACAAAGGTTTCAACATGGGTTTATGAAAATGTCAAAAAACATGGCTATGTTTACTTTTCAATGTTTTGGATAGTTTTAATAAAATGGGATGGAGTTTCACTTTTGGTAAGTGCAATTCCAAAATTTCCTTTGTAACATGTTCATTTACATGGTTTACAATGAATTTCCAAAGTTTTTAATTTTTTGGAATTATTTGGTTATTTTAACAGGCCACTTTAAATCAGATTTTCAGCATGTATAGTGGGGACTGTGCACGTTTATAAAAGTCGACTTATCAGAGTTGGACAAGTCGACTTATGAACTACTCTGGAATGTGCAAAAACTCTCTGGCCAAGTCGACGTTACTCGAACTGTTAAGTCGACTTGGATACCCAAGTCGACTTATGTCATTTTCTAAGTCGACTTATGAGGTGTTGCAGAGTATGTATTTTTTGACCAGTTACAAAATAAATTATTCTCTCAAATGGGAAGTGGATATTTAAGAAATTCTTTCTATCTAACATGTTCATATACACTGTTTATAAGCTTCCCCTTAAAATTTCATAGCATTTTTGGAGTTGAGTTTACTGGGTGCTCAAATTCGGTTTTAGAAAAATCGGCGTGTTTCAGCCAGTTTTTAGAATCTGAAATATCTGTATTCAAATATTTATTTCTCACAACTGAGAAGTGATTTTCATAAATTCTTTTCTTTTAAAATGTTTATTTACATGTTTATAACATCCCTCAAAATTATAATGTTTGTGGAGTTTGATTACTATTTTAATTGATTTTACAAAACCAAGATACGCCAAAATTCAGACTCCTGCCAGAAAATTCTGAACCATCTTCTAAGTCGACTTGCAGTCGACTTATAAGCTGTTTTTTGGACCGTAACGGCTTAGTTATAAGTCCTTATCACTTGGGTAGGCAAGTCGACTATCACTGTACAACGGCTAGTTTTTCTGACCTTGGTTTTTCGGGGGGTTTTTTTGCTTTTTGCTGGTTTTTCTTGTGTTTTGGGGGTCCCTATATATACCCCCTTATACCCAGGCTCTATAATTATCCAAGAAAAGGTTTTAAAAAGAGTTTATTATTTGTTTAATTGTTTGTTTACAAAATTAGTTTGCTGAATATTGCTTTTACAAAGAAGCAGGAGAGTCAATCTCAATATTGGGCCTTTCAATCTTCCATCTCCATCTCTCTTGTTCTTAGAGAAGTTTTTCTAACTCTATTCTCTAGCAATTCGTTTTATATTTTCATATTATCAATTATTGCTAGGTTTGTAATTGAGTTAGAGATTATTATGCTCATATTATCACACACACCCTATTTAGAGCTTGTAGCATTTCATACATCATATAGTTAGTGGGTTGTGGGATTGTGATTTGTGAGATTGAGCTTACATTGTGTTCTCACCTATTGTAGAGAACAACTTATTTGTATTGTGCTTATTATGAGGTACACATTGTAATACACTTGTACACCGAGAGGAGTGTGTGGTGAGAGACGGGGTTGTCCCAAGAGGAGTGGCGTCGATAGCCTAGAGAGAGGTGATAGTTCCGAGCACTTGAGGGAAACACGGGCTAGAGACCAACACTTAGAGGGTGTAGAGTGTGATTGCAATTGTGTGTGTTGTAGAGTTTTCGGTTAGCTAGAAAACCGAGTGTGTAGAGAAGTTCCGGCTTCCAAACCGGGTGTGTCGATAGTGGAGTTCTCCCCGAGAGTGGGGAGCGGAGACGTAGGACGGAAGGTCCGAACTCCGTGATCATATTATTGTGTTTGGATTGTTTCTTGTGTCCACTATTTGTTTACATTGTTTCTTGTTTACTTTCCCTTTGCATATATATCCTTGCATATATCACATTGAATATCATCATTATTAGGATATATTTGTTAATAACTTTTAATCGGATTTAATATCTAATAAGATTAGCAATAACCCTATTCACCCCCCTCTAGGGTACTTTCAGATCCGACCGGATCTAGATCACGCGGTGGTCCACGGATTAACCCCGGCGTTGGCAAAGAACCCACACAAGCGAGCGACCGCAAAACAGGAGCTCGTGATTCGTTCGAAAGGAAAGTTGTAATCTTTTTCTTTTTCTTTGATTTCGTTGTAACCGGATCTAAAAAAGACCGGATCTTTTGTAACTAAAAAGTAATTACTTGAGATAACAATAAATTCAATGAAGGCAATTTTCACCGCGAACAATCATGCACTCACACTATGCTTAAACACGTTTCAACAATCACATCAATATCTTCTAGTGGAACCGAATAGAAGTGCAGGTACAAAACAGGCAAAATAAAGGAATAAATGTAATAGACATGATATAGAAGAGATATCTTATAAATAAAAATAATCATGTCTCAACTATAAAATATCTAATATATGAATAATGAAAATATCTCAACATGAATCAACTAAAAATCGTACTAAGGCACACTTCCTTTATAATATGAATATGAAACTCTAATGTCTGAATGAAACTCAAAACTACAGTGGAGTCTCTACAAGTAAAAATACGTGACGACGATTATACCAGAACTCCGTCACCCTGCGGATCTCTGAAACTCCGAACTATCTAAAAAGTAATTTAAAAGAAAAAGAACAACAACAAGAGCGTCAGAGCGCTATAACAAGATTACCTCCATCCTCCCCCAGGGGAAGGGCTGCTAGATGGAGTGAAGGTTCTATCTATTAAGTATAGTCTATCTACATTCATTTTCCCCACATCTAAGTGGGATTAACATTTAGAAACCTATAACACAAGATGTAGTACGTCGAGCAAAATAATCCAAATAAGGAAACCCTCATATATATACCATATGTCTCAAGTTCAAAATAATCCAAACAAGGAAACCCTCATATATATACCATATGTCTCAAGTTGTAAAAGAAATAAGATATCAACACATCGTATTTATAATATCTTTCACTATCACTGGGGAGATAGGATAAAATACCAACACATAATTTTATATACTTTCAAAAGCAACGTATCTCGATCATATAGCTCAGTGGTAGGTCGTATTAATAATCTACATCTGCCACACTTAGTCTATTAAGTAATTATCTCAGTGCAACGGACTACCTTGTAGGTATTCTGAACTGTGTACACGGCTCATTAGTCTCATCACGATCTCAGTGCGTAACATGAGTGCAGGATGGACTACCTAATAGGCATCCAAGAAATACATCTCACGACCCTCATTACACCCTAGTGCGGGACGGACGGCTAGATCAAGCCTCCTAAAATCCAACTCAATGGCCTATACATATGGAATATCGACGCACTACCTCATGTAGTACTGAACTGAGCTCATCAATGATATCCACCTCATATAAATCTTTGTATCTCTAGTATGTCGACGTACTATCCCATATAGTACTGAGCTATGTTCATCAACAACATCCAACATGTATTTGAACGATATCTAATTCAGATATGATCAAATAAAAATTTATTATAATCCCCGTGGGATTCACAAATGTGTAACAGAACATATTCATGATTATATATGTAACATCAAGCGGCTCAAAACTCCGCGAACTCATCTCAAAACGGCGCAACACAGCTCCACAAAACGAGCAGGAAAAACAGACGAGATATCTGTTAGTAAAACAAGCATATCTTTCTCTAGGAAAACTATTTTTACAAATGGTGAAAACTAAATTCACACATCTTTCAAATGACATAAGGTTGGTTCAGTTTGGAGTTTATTTGTATCCCAAATCTCCATTTAAATATTATACATATTTAGCAGATTTTCTACAGGACATATTGTTAGTAAACATAACATATCTTTCTCTATACAAACTCTTTTTAAGAATGGTTTTCTGTTTTAGAAACTAGATACATATATCTTTTATTTGGAACTAGTTTGGTTAAATTTGGAATTTGTTTCCTATCTTAAGATATTAGTTAAAGATTATATAAGTGCTGCAGTTTTTTTCAAAAAATATATATTTAGTACATCACTTAAATTTCTCAAATATAAATAAAATTATGAATAACCCTAATGATAATGATCATGATACTATAATAAATAACAAGAAAAGATTACTAATCTATTATTGGTTTAAGATTTACTATTAAAAATCTGACTTTTAACACCTCAGGTTAAATTTAAAGCATGAAAACACATATTCAACATCATATTAACATCTACACTAGTTATTTAACTATGGTGATGGGTTTGGATGAAGATAATCTTGCCTCAAACATTTTTCTAAACCTTTGAAATAAATAGCAAGCAATCTACGAGTATAAACAATCCGTTCTCCCTTGTTACACGTCGAAGATCTCGTCTTCGAATCGGTATTATGCTCCACAAAGCTCTCAAAATTCATAAAAAAATATCTAGGGTTTTTGAGGAGTGAGGATGGCTGCTAGGGTTTATAGATATGACAAAAAAGAGGAATTTTTATGAAAAACACATGTATTTATAGAGGCAAACCCGAAACAAACCTGTTTGACCCGAACTAGGAAACCTAGTCCGACTAGGAAAATAACCTTCGGTATTTTAACCATAACTTTCACGTCCGACCTTAGAATCAAGTGATATAAGATTTTTTAGAAAGATATTGCAGATACCTATAACTTTTATCTTTTAAGTTTTTTCATATTCCAACTTCTGTAGTGTGTAAAATGTATATATGTTTAACTAGTCGTTTTTCCCAGATTCAGGCCCGTGCACGTGTGCATGATATCACTTCTATATTCACATATATACATTGAATTGATCTCAAATCAATTCCTAGCATACTAAAATATTAATAAATATTATTTTTTCATAATATAACATATTTATTATTTATTATAAAATATTTAAATTTTTGGGGTTTTACAATCACCACCACAACTGGCCACTCTATTATATTGAATATGTCAATTCAAAAAAGGTCGAGCAAATGTATATTGATCCAGGGTCCACTTTGAGCATTATTCCATGGAGACTCCTTAGTTTCTTAGGTTTTCCACTTTGCAAGCTCTTAAGGATAATGACTACTATCTTTGGATTCAACTCTAGCAATATCAAGTTGCTTAGAAAGATCTAACGTAAGTGTCATATAAGGGATCTAAAAATGGATGTTACATATTATGTTATTCGTGTAGAGACACCCTATAATCGGCTCCTTGGATGACCTTGGATGCATTCAACCATGATTATTCCATTGACACTCCATTAGTGTTTGAAGTATGTCGATGAGCTGGGGGTATATGCTAAAAAATAGTCCTATTAAAAAGAAGAAAATTACTTTACTGACTCCCTCATGTATGACGAAAAGCATACAATTGAGATCAACATTCTTGAGGACTTGGACAGCAATAAAAAGGTGGTTAATGAATCCAACCCGAATGAGGATCCTATCTTGGAATAGGAGCCTCTTGTAATTACTTTAGAGGATTCATGCTGTAATGATCATGAATTTTTGATACTAGTTTAAATATTTTTTTGGTATTTTAAAATATTAAATTATTTTTTATAAAAGAGTGTTTGTATTTTCTTGATTTTCTAGAATTTTTTATGATATAAAAATCCAGTTTTATATTTATTTTAAGAGTTTTGTTAATTATAAATTTAATTGTTATGGTAAAAACTTCTAAATTAATATTTAATTTTTCTATTTTTGTTATTAATTATATTAATTATTCCCTAAACCCTAATCCTATACATGTATAATCTTCCTCTCTCTCTCTATCGTTTTCATCTTACAAACCCATCGCTCATTCTTCTCTCTCTCTCTCTCTCTTCCTCCTCCCCTCTCGCCTCCTCCTCTCTCGCCTCTCCCCCGCTGCCTCTTCCTCTCACCGTAGCCATTGTTATCCTCTCCTCTCCCTTGCAGCCTCCACCGATGCCACCCTCAGCGCTCCAGCCAACACCACCACCTCCAACTCTTCCCTACCACCGACCTTATCTTCCACCTCCCTACTGCCCCTCCCCTACACCGCCGCCTCTCCTCTCCCCTGCAGCCCCCGTCACTGTTGCAGCCCTAGTCACCGCCCAAACCCCGAGCTTCCATCGACGCCACCGCGCCATGCTCCTCACCACTGTCTTCTTTCACCGTCACCGACGCCTCATCCACGGGCTGTAGTCTTTCACGACAACATCGATCCGTTCGACAAAAACCCCGAGGTAAGATCTGTTGGCCCTATAGTTTTAATGATGATTTGTTAAACAATTTATAGCTAATATGTTTTCTAGTTTCCGTTGTTTGGTTTTTCTCTTTTTAGGTAATTCAACACACGACAATCAAGAGTTAAAGATTCAAGTTCATGTGTGGTATAAGAGTAGTTTGCTTACATATATTGTATGTTTATATTTAAGCTCAATATGTAAACACAACACAGATTTGACGTTTTCTATCATATAATGATTTTTCATCAAACTTTGTTACAATAGTTTTTATTTCATGTTTACAACTCATTCATACTTCATTATATATATATAATGTATGCATGATATATATATACAAGTTTACAAGTTATATTTCAATTTTCATGTTCGCGAAAAACAGGTTTTATGAACACTTTTCAAAAATAGTGAGTTTTCATAAATGAGAATTTCTTTTCCAAAAAATCCTTTTCAAACATGTTTATTTCATCATTTAGAAACTTTTTCCAAAGTTTTACTATTTTTGGAATTGATTTGATATTTTTAAAGTATTTTTAAAATCAGCCCAAAACCTATATATTACCATGTATCAATTTGCGGTCGACCGTCACGGTCGACCGCCAGCAGTTAAATTTCGTACTATGGCTTTTAGTTATTCACGGTCGACCGTGACGGTTGATCGTGGCTCCATCCAGAAACTTTTACGGTCGACCGTCGCGGTCGACCGCCAGCTTATAAAATTCTTTTTCTGTATTTTTGTGCTTCGCGGTCGATCGCGAGATTTCCACGGTTGACCAGCGAACTCATTATTGCTTTCTTAATTGCTATATTCTGATTTGTTTCTCTAGGGCTATTTTGGTCTTTTCAAGTTGGTTTTGACTGATGTTTTTAGTGGGTATAAATACCCCATTGCTCTTCTCTTCCATGACACCAAGTTTTGTTTTTACAGTAAAGTTTTAACAAAAGTTTAAGTATGTTTAAAGAGCTGTTTAAGCTGATTCTGATTATCGGTTTCAAAAGAAGTTTTCTACAACAAGAAGAGGCCTTCAATTCAACTGAGGATCCT
>NC_033795.1:34147701-34160215 GCF_001876935.1 Asparagus officinalis
GTGTGCGGCACGACTTCTCAGGCTATAACCATTATCACTATCAGATGATAATGTTTCCCATCTCGAGGGCGAATTTGCCTTTCCTTGGACTTTCAAGAGTCACGCGCCTTGAGACATGCCTTTTTGGGGTGAATTCTTCAGCGGGTCTTGGAACCTCAATGCGCAAAATTAGCGCGCAGTCCCTTTGAGCTCCTTGGGCATGTTGGAGGGTAGCGGTGACCCCAGCGTTGGTTGGATTCTTTTCAGGGTTCTTCTTAGTGGGCCCAAAACGTTTCTTGCGATCGGAGCTTTGCTTCGCTCATCGGGAATTGGGACCGAGTGCGCTCCAAGACTGCTTTTCTTCTTCGGAGATTCTGCATGATCTCCGAGTAGCAGTAGCTATGGGAATTTCTCGCGCGGACTTAGCTGGCAGTTCGGCCGGAGGTTGAAATTTGGTGGGAAGGCGGCAGTTGCTGCTTTTGGTCGCTGAACCGCCGCTTTCAGAAACTTCGGCCTCCAAACTTTGCGAGTTGTGGCGGGCTCTTGGCCACTGTCTTTCTTGCAACTTTCTACGGGCTTCTTCGGCTTGAGCCCCGTTGCCTGCGCTGAAAGTGCGCAGCGTCTTGCTGGATGCGTTCTTCCAGCGATCGAACGATTCCGTTTGGACACGACCCATTCGCATTGTTTGGGCCGCTTGGAAGGGGCGCCTATTCATCTGTTGTTGAGGCTGTTTGCCTTTCTTGTTCTTCAGGACCCGGTTTGTAGCGGACATCCGTCGTGGACTCCATCGCTTTTGGCGAATTGTTTGGCCAAAGCGTTTGGCGTTTGCTTTGCGGCGGGCCTCTTCTGAGAGAGGTCACCGCTCCTTTTAGGTGACGAAAGGAATTTGGGTTGGAACCAGCTGATCTGCGTTGGAGATTGGGTAGGAGGCTCACCTGACGCAACTTTGGCGTCAATCGAAGATTGAGGTTCGTCAGTGGTAGCTTCAACTTCTTCGTTACCAACGCACTTTCTGTTGGAAGAGAAACTTGGACTTCTTTGGACTTTCGGGGAGGTTGATCTAGACGAGGATGAAGGTATTCTCGAAACTTGGTCTGATCGAAACTCGTATTCGACCTCCTCCACGACCGGGAATTGAGATCCGCGCGCTGCGACGCTCCGATCTCCGTCGGCCGAGCATCGGTATGCTCTCCCACTGTGAGGTCGCAGATTGTTCGCGGGAAAAATTCGTGTCTTCTTTGTTATTTGATTCCATTGTCATCTTGAGTTACAACTTTTTGAGTTACAAAGATCCGGTCTTTTATTTAAGATTCCGGTTACAAACGAAAATCAAAAGGAAAAATAAACAAAAGATTACATTTGTTCCTTTTTGTGTCGAAACGGAATCGCGAGCCTTCCTGTTTTCGCGGTCGCTCGCTTTGTGGGGTTCTTTCACCTGCGCCGGGGTGTTTGGCCGTTGGACCACGCGATATCTAGATCCGGTCGGGATCTACGGCAGTACGCGGGTATTATTTCACCAGGAAATAATAGCCGGTTGAAGCGATTGTTCACCAAGGAAACAATCATCCAAGTCTCGGATCTAAGGACCGAAGCTTAGATCCGGGAGTTATGCCTGCGTAATCTGAGATTCCGATCTCTCGACAACACCTGCCTTATATTGACGTTGCATGATCGCCGAGCACCAGATCTGAAGAGAGTGAGTCCCCGAAGTCCCAAAGTTCCAATTCTTTTATTAAAGTTCCGACGGTCTGCCAATCCAGCCAGGCTTCGCCTCTCTCCAAAATTTCCAAACCTCTCACAAAATGAACAAACCCCCTCCTCCTATATAGCCAAGCTCACTGGCCGTTTGCACGTGTGGGGGCGAACACCCTAGTGGAGGGCCACCTCAAGGTGTGGCTCGGCACCCAGGGGCTCGGCTGCCGAGCCAGCTCCCAGGCGTGGTTTCGGCTTTGGCCGAAAGCCACCCTGCAGGTTGGCTCGGCCACCGAGCCACCTACAGGTGGCTCGGCTTGGGCCGAGCCACCTTGCAGATGGCTCCGCGTTTTCCGGCCGAGCCCCTCCTGGTGTTGTTCGTTCCGTCAGTTTCCCGTTGTCCGGCTTCTTGTGTTTCGTTGTTGATCTGGACTTGATGTCGCCGTGTGTTTCTGTTGTTGGTTGATTTGACCTGGAAACGGCTCGTTGACTGATTCCAGATTTGCATTAAGTCCGGATCCTGACTTAGCAGTAAATCCACTTCTGACGTCCGAAAACTGATTCTGATTTCGATCGGTGATTCTTCGCAGTCCGCTTCTCGCCGTTGGAATGACTCGTTGACTCTTCGAACACTTGGCTTGATTCCCGATCGAATGGATGTATTCCGTTGCTTGGCCGTGCGATTCGTCGATCTCGTCGCCTCGTTAGGTTTGTCGCTCGCTGCGAGCTGCAGCCTTAAGGGACCTATAAGCAATTTTATATGCCAATATTATATATTATATATATATATATATATATATATATATATATATTATTATATATATATATATATATTTATATATATATATATATATATATATATATATTATATATATATATATATATATATATATATATAGTATATAATATATATATGAGAAAAAATGGGCTATACTTGGTACCAAGCACAAAAAGAGTGCTTAGGTAGTGAGCGTGGTGGCATTAATCCCCTCCACTCATTTAGAATGGTTTGCATATCAAACATGACTCCTCAACATCATATCAATATTTGGCTTCCCCCATTTAATGATGAGTAGGGGATTGTGCCCCCATCTAACTACCAACGCACAAAATTTGTTGCTTGCGTCTCTCTCTCTCTCTCTTCTCTCTCTCATCTATATATATATATATATATTATACTATATATATATATATATATATATATATATATATATATATATATATATATATATATATATATAATATATATATATTCTTAGGGCATCTAAGGATGCACAATCTGGTATGCACTGCGGCGTCATCACCATCCCTCAAATAGATCTTAGGCCCTTCTATCAAATCCCATCCCCCCAAAATCCTTACCCCTTATTTATCATTTCACACCAGAATCGACCAGCCCCTCCCCCTCTTCCTCTCCTTCACTCGGAACTTACCACTAGGAAGCTCGCACCCGCCTAGCCCGCGATCGCCTTTCTCCATGCCTTGCCCTCTGAGGTCGCCCTTCATCTTGCCCTCCGAGCTCAGCCCGCCGTTTCAACCCTTTTGAGCTCAGCCCTAGAACGCTCGCCCTCGAACTCAGCTTCGCGCATCACCGCCGCTCCACTTTGCTGCCAGATCTGGCGCCTTGCCCCTCCCCCCTCCTCCTCTCCTCTACCCGAACTCATCGCCCGATAGCTCGCCACCCACCCTAGCTCGCGATCGCGGGGCCGTTCCACACACCTCGAGTTCGCCCTTCTCCTTCGAGTTCGGCCGCTTCACCTCTGAGCTCAGCCCGTAGCCGCCATCCATGCTCCCTCGAACCTCACCCTCGGCCTTGAGTTCCCACTTTGCCATACTGCGCTCCCCGCCTCGCCCTATTCGCTAGCCCCTCCATGCTCCATGATCGCCGCATCGAGTAGTTGCCTTGAGTTTAACCTTCGTCCGCGTCGAGTAGTGGCAGTTTGCCTCACCCTCTTCACCCACCCTCTTCCGCAAGTTCCCTCTTCGCCGTCGCTCCCTCGAGTTTAGCCTTTGCCACCCTCGCTTCCGTTCCCTCGAGTTCCAGCTTCGCCTGAGCTCCCCTCGACCACATCGCCTCACACTCTCCTCGACCCCTCGACGCTGCAGCAAAGTCCTCAGGTCTCTGCAAAGCCCTCAATGATAGTTAGGGAATTTTTATCTTGTAATTCTTGTTGATTTTGAGATATGAATTATGAATTTTTGAAGAAATGTATAATAATGGGGATTATATTTGAGTTTAGATTTTGGCATAAGTTTATTGTTAAATTGGATATGAACTTTAAATTTGGTTTGAACTTGTTGAAAATTATGGTTAAATCTGGAATAAAACAGAGAAATTTTGATATGCTGTAATTTAAAACTTTTTTAGTTCACTGCTGTACGCTTGTGAAACGCTGTGCTTAAAGCAATATTTGGCCTACTCCGGTGCAAGGATCCTAAGGCCAAACTGCTTCCAGGAATAGTAGTACAGTACTCTGGTATGCACCAACCCAGTACTGTTAAGATCTCCTTGATCTATAAGATCTTTCAGTTAAGGCCAAGATCTTCTTGATCTTAGAACCTTTCGGTTCAAAACCTTTCAGTTTCAGGGCAAGTTTCTGCGAGCATAATTTTTGCAACAGTAGCACAAACAACAACAACAACAACATCAAGATATCCTCGATTCGACGTTCATATTTTAAGTTCGCACCAAGAGCTGCCTAAGGGCGCTATTTATAGGCCTCTAAGGCCAGCTCAAGAGTCACCCTCAATTAATGTGGCTGTTACAAATCATAATGGAAATTATGATTATAACAACAATCCATTAAATTGATGTAAATACTGTTATAACTGCTGCATCCAGTAACTCCTGAATACTGTAGGCGTCAAAAAATGCTAATAGATATCCCAAATATAGAGAAAATCAATCAAAGGGATCTCATATTGAAAATCAAAGCAGGAACGAACTGTCTCGCCAGCGAGACAGGCTTTGCTGTCTCGCCAGCGAGACAGTATTTGCTGTCTCGCCAGCGAGACAGTATTTGCTGTCTCGCCAGCGAGACAGTATTTGCTGTCTCGCCAGCGAGACAGTATTTGCTGTCTCGCCAGCGAGACAGTATTCGAGACAGCAAACACTGTCTCGCCCAGCGAGACAGCAAACACTGTCTCGTCGTACTGATTTCTTCGATTGCTTAGTTTTTGCAGTTACAGACCCTTGAGGCTATAAATACCCCCCTAGGGTCATTTCTGACGAGGATCGAGCATTTGTTAGAGCATTCCAGAGCAGAGAGAGCAGAGATCTAAGTTCTTGGAGCAATCCCTTGACATTCAGGCTTTGACTTGATTTCAAGAAGAACGACTATCTTACTTCGATAAGATATCGTTTCAATTTCTAACTTCGATAACGAAGGAAGAATCAGTAAACCCCTCTTCACGATTTGTGATTCGGTGGTCCATGAGCTAACGCGCTCCCGGCACAGGCAAAGAACCCACGAAAGCAGTGATCCAAACAACGATCCTGCGTTTATTTTCTCAAGAGTTGTAGTTTTCATTTTGTTGTGTAAAAGAGTCTTATAAAAAGGCTGTTTTCTTTGAATTTATTGTAATCAACCGAAGATATAATGAATTCGACAACAAATTCAACTTTTGCTGAAAACAAATACGAGACAATCAATGGACGCATTACTACAAAACGTGAGGGTCACGTCTCAGCAAATCAGACGAACATCGTCTGTAGGATGAACCTCGTCGAACGAACGAACCTCGTCAAATAGGCGAACCTCGTCAAACAGAAGAACCTCGTCGAACAAGCAAACATCGTCAAACAGGCGGACCTCGTCGAGCGAGCGAACCTCGTCAAACAGGTGGACCTCGTCGAGTGAGCGAACCTTGTCGAGCGAGCGAACCTCGTCAAACAGGCGAACCTCATCGAACAAGCAAACCTCATCAAACGAGTGAACCTCATCAAATAATTGATGAACCTCGTCTGATTGTGAGAATGCTAGGATGCGTCTAACAAAGCGCCACTTAGCACCTCAGCCGATTAGCCCTAATCCCCGGCCTATTGGTCCATGACCAAAGAGCCCACGAGCCCACGGCCCATGACTCACAACCCACGACCCACGACCCACGAGAACTTATGAGGGATTAATTAAAATAAAACACTTCTCGGCTTGCCGTTGGCAAGCCTCGAACAGAGGACCTTTTGAAACACTAATACCCATATTTCTCATATATATATATATATATATATAGAGAAAAATGGGTATACTTGGTACCAAGGATCCTTGGCCCAAGTATACCCATATTCCTTATATATATATATATATATATATATATATATATATATATATATATATCAAGTATACCCATATTCCTTATATATATATATATATATATATATATATATATATATATATATATAGTTTGAAAACTTATTTTGGAAAGCAGTTTTGACCAAAAAATCCAACAGAACTATCATAATTTTATTTCATTTGAGAGTTGAACTTATATCTTGAATTTGGTACAATTTGAGCTATTATTCATTAGGGTTGATTTTAGTTTTTGAGCTTGGATAATGAAATTGTTTAGTGAAATTGAAAGATCAACTTGATGACGATTTTTTAAAGATTTTAAACTTCTTATATGTTATAATTTGATAGCTTGTATGGACACTCTAGTAATTCTCTCACGTGATAAAATAATGGATGAAGATGAAAACAAACTTATAGCCCTTGACCTTGAAGGCAAGGACCATGATCTACTATCTATGACAAGTTTTTTTTTTCTCTCAGGTGATAATATCTTATTATTTATAGTGTACTACTAACTAATGGCATATACCAAAATAGTTATCTTTTAGCATGAATTGTGTCTTTTTTATAAGTTTTGTTTCTCTATTTTTATAGGCATATGAGTGTGAGGAGAATGTTGATGAGCCTATTGGTATTGAAAATGGCGAAAGTAATCTTGTTGTTGATCCATATATCAGAATAAAGTTCTCTACTCATGAGGAATGTTATAATTTCTACAATGCATATGCCAGAATTAAGGGATTTGGTATTCGCAAGGGTCATATATCTTTGTTGAGAAAGAAAGGTGCAATCATATCTAGAACCTTTGTATGTGACAAAGAAGGCTTTAAATTTTTAAAAGATAAAAGAGAAGATATCTAGAACCTTTGTATGTGACAAAGAAGGCTTTAAATTTTTAAAAGATAAAAGAGAAGATGGTCGGAATGTAATTCGAAAGTCCGATAGACAAAGAAGGCTTTAAATTTTTAAAAGATAAAAGAGAAGATGGTCGGAATGTAATTCGAAAGTCCGATAAAAGATGTGGATGCAACGTGAGGATGGTTATTGGACTTGATAGAAGCACTGGAACATGGTTAGTCCAAAATTTTAATATTAATCATAATGGTAATCCATTAACCACCCCAAATCAGGTAAAGAAGCACTACTCACATCGGATGCTTTGTTGATCTCAATTGACAAAAAGGTTGATAGATAATCTTGACAACCAAGGTATACAACCTTCTACCATTTGTAAGGTTGTAGACGTTGCTCATGGAAATGAACAAGGCTCTCTCACTCAATAAGAATGCCAATATCATCTTAGAATTAAACGAAGAAACAATATCAGCCATGAGTGCATGAACATAGTTCGTCAATTTTAAGAGAAAAAGGTAGCTGATCTCAACCAACCCCAAGGGGAAGGGCTAGTTGGATAAAAAGAATAACTAATAATACATATAGATAGTCAAAAACATCTGATCTAAAATAAAATGGAAGTTTGATATTTAGGAATTTACAACATGTACGTGGATATCTCAACCATCCCATAAGCTCATATTGTAAATAGCTAACTATCAAATCTAACTACAACTTGGAACAATACCTCCATCTCAAACTACATCAAAAATGTCCTGTCAGATATCAGAATACTTGTTCAACTCATGAACTTCATCTACTCTATGTTAGATAAGGTAAAATCCACTGAATGTCCAACACATAGACTGCATGTAACAAATGTCCAACACATGACTGAAATAGGAAAAAGCCCAACACATGGACTATATATGAGGTAGGTCCAACACATGGACTATATATGATGTAGGTCCAACACATGGGCCGCAAAGCTACGTGTCCAACACATGGACTGAAATAAGCAAATGTCCCACACATGGACTATATGATCAAGGTCCAACACATGGGCTGCAATAGATAGGTGTCCAACACATGGACTGCAATAGCTACATGTCCAACACATGGACCGCAATAGATTACAACTAAAAGCATATATATACACTATTCACTCTCATGTCTTGATGAATAAAGCAAGTCTCTAGTCTATAGTCAACTCATATACAGAATTCTCAGTGTTTAACAACCCCAAATAACCCAGAAATCTTGCCAGCCACACGACGTATGCACAACTGAACAGTGCAGAAAACTGACTCGCGGTCGACCGTCGCGCCCAACGCGATCGACCGCACAAAGAGCAGAAAATCACTGAGCTTCTGTGCTTCCCAGTGGTCGACCGCCGTGCCCAGCACGGTCAACCACGATGAAAACAGAAACCCAAAATTGACATGTGTACAATACGCGGTCGACCGTCGCGCCCACCGCAGTCGACCGCGCAGCAGAAAAACCCTATTCTCAGGTTCTGTTCTACATGATTTCAATCTCAAACTTTGTGTGTGATGTTTATACATACTAGCAACCCTATACATGTAATTTAGCATATCTGGAAAAAAATGATATAAGCAGTCTAACCACTATAGACAAGACGAAACAGTTTAAAACATGTATATTTATGTCGAAACTATCGAAAACAATCACTTTTCTTTCAAAACTTTTGTTAGACTAACCACCAGGTCTAGATCTGCACTTAGGAAAAACATGGGTGATCTTTATTAACTGAAAACATGCTCTTTTGCTACATACAATATAGAGATCAACTTTTTTTTACTCAAACTAGCATGTTAGGCTCATAAAAACATATGAAAACATCGTTTAAAAGCATTTGAAAACTGGGTGCAGAGTTGGGCGAGATGAAACTCGCCTGAGGGGTGATGAACTACTGTGGTAAGGTCGTAAGAAGGTTCTCCTTCGCTGAACGCTGCTGAATCTCGCTCGAACTCCTCGAAATCCTCCAAAATCACCTAAAGAACAAGCTAGGGTTTGCAAGAGGGCAGGGGGAGGCTGCTAGGGGTTTATCTGACAAAAAGGAGGCTCCCACGAATAAAATAATATATATATATATGAGCCCTCAAACCCGACCCGAAACCCAAAACAAAACGGGCTGAGAAAACAAGTCTGGCCGCTGTGCGGTCGACCGCCGTGCCCAGCGCAGTCGACCGCGCAGCAATATTCTGCTGTGCATGATATATTCATGTGCTAGTCTTTTCCACTTGATTTCTCTCGCATAAATGCACTAGTTTGATCCCCAAACACTTGTTATCATACTCCTCTAATATATAAACATACATTTCACAATAAAACTCATTATTAAATTCTATGGGGCTTTACAACCATCATCGACAATCTACTCTATTTGGGTGTGTACTATTGGCTGTAGGCATATAAAATTGCTTATAGGTCCCCTAGCATAGCTCGGCACAAACCGACGAACCAACGAACCAACGAGTCGGACGAGAATCGACGAACTCGCACAAAAGCGACGGAATGCTCCACCCGAACCAATCATCTCTATGTGACCACCACGCAACCGTGCCAGAATCAAGCTAATGAGTGAGAATCAACGAGTCATCCAACCGAGAGCGGACTCGACGAATCACCGATCGAATCAAGATCCAGTTTCTCGGACTCGAACTCAGAAAGCCGGATTTTACAGCCAAAACACAGGAATCAAATTACTGCCAAAATCAGGAATTCCCAAATTACTGCCAAATCAGATTCATCAAATCAGCAGTCTCAGGCTCAACCGAACACGGACAACGAGACAACGGAAAACGCACTCTCGCGAAAAGTCCGGAAAACACCGCCCGCCGGGGCTCGGCAAAGCCGAGCCACCTCAAGGCTGGCTCTGGTGGCGAGCCACCTCGGGGTGGCTCGGCCAATGGGCCCCGAGCCACCCCAAGCGTGACTCGGCCAACTGCCGAGCCACGCTTGGGGTGGCTCGGCCCTAGGCCGAGCCAGCCTGCGGCGGTGTGGCCTCGGCCAAGGCCGCATGCCACCCAAGGTGGCCGGCCAATGCCGCAGCCACCTCGGGGTTGCGCTCGGTGCGAGCCACCTTGGGCGTGGCTCGGCCATGAGCCGGAGCCACCCCAAGTGGCTAGGCACAGTGTCGGCCACCCCGAGGTGCCGCGCACAGTGGCCCGAGGTGTGCCGACAGCTGGCCAGAAGTGGCCGACAATTCCCATTTTGCAGCCACTGTCCTGAGCAGCCTATAAATAGGCTAGAGACTGTTCATTTTCAAAGGTCGAAACTTTTTCAAGAGCCGAAACTCTGCCGTGATGAGAGTGAACTCCGAAGTCCTTTGAAGACCAGAGACTTGCACATTCAGATCTGATGCCTCGGCGACCATCCACCGTCAGAAAAGGCCAGATCTCGAGAGGAAGAAAGGAACAGATCTGAGATTCTGACACGAGCACTACACTGCCAGAATCTAAAGTCTGGTCTACATCTCGCAGCATCTGAGCGAATTACTCCTTCGGTGGCATTAATCCCTCCCGGCCTATTATTCCCTCTTCGTGGAATAATAACCCGCATACTCGTGCTAGATACCGACCGCGATCTAAGATCGCCGCGGTGGTTCCACGGATTAACCCCGGCGCAGGCAAAGAAACCCACTTAAAGCGGAGCGACCGCCAAAACTAGGGCTCGTGATTTGTACAAGAGGAAAGTTGTAATTTATTAGTTTTTTCTTGATATTAGTTGTTAACCGGATCTATAAAAGACTGGCATCTTTGTAAACCCAAGCATGACGCATTATCTCCAATGAAAAAAGATAAAAGTTTCCACCTTTGCGAACAATCTGCTCGCGACCACAGTGCGAGCGACGCATCTCGTAACGAGATCGATGCGTCGCTAGCCGGCTGGATTGCAATCCCGTGTCGGGAGACGAGGTCGATACGAGTTTCGACCAAGCCAAGTTCGAGGAGTACGTTGTCCTCGCCTCCGGCTCTATCTCCCCCGCAAGTTCCAAGCAAGTTACTCCTCCGGGAGAAAAGCTCGTTTGGTTTTGAAGCTGCTTCGGGAAGCCCAACGAAGCTCTCAACCCAACTGACGCCGAAATTGCGTCAAATGAAGGCTTCCACGACTCCAATCAGGTCAACCCAACTCCCGCCAACGCCTCTACTGTTCAGGCGCTGTTGTGCACTCTCTCAAAAGAGAGCCGCAGAAGCGTCGTCAACACCTTTGCCGCAGCAATTCGCTTAAGGCCGATGGAGTCTAACGGACGGATTCCGCTACCACGCGAGAGTTTGAAGAACAGAAGAGGCAAACAGCCTCAACCACCAATCAATGGCGCTCTTCAAGCCGCCCAAAGATAAGAATGGTGTCGCCGTCAAACGGAACCGCTTCGAACGCTCGAGGAGCGCATTCACAAGTGCGCCGCGATGTGCAGCGCAGGCACGCGGCTCAAGCTCAGGAGCCCGGTAGAAAGCTGGCAAAAGGACGGTTGAGAAGAAGCCACCACCAACACGACAAGTCCTGGAAAGCCCTAAGTCTTGAAAGTGGCGACTCAGGCCAAAACAGCCCAAACCAGTGCAGCCTTACTAATGAAGCGTCAAACTCCGGCGAGCTCAACCAAAGTCGCCCGTCAATCCCAATAACTTCTCCGGAGATCATGCAGAGTCATCCACACAAGAAGAAATCAATTATGGAGCGCCTCGGTCAATTCCTGACGAGAGAGCAAAGCTCCAATTCACCGAGCGTTTGGCGCCCGGCTGAGAAAGCCCAGAAGACTCAACATACTGGGGTCGCCAATCACCTCCAGCATGACAAAGACCTCAGCCAGCCTGCCAGCGCACCAATTTGCGCATTGAAGTCAAGATCACGCCCGAAAATTCACGCAAAAAGGCAGTTTTTGGATGGCGGGTAACCTTTGAAAGCCAAAGAGAAGGCAAGTCAACCTCAGATGGAAACATTTCATCTGATAATGATGTGTTGTACCTGAGAAGGCGTGCCCGCCCCACACCGATAGGTTAACTCTTGACTGTCCAAAATGACGAAGTTGTACTATCGTGCTGGCGGGGTACGCAATAGAACCGAGGCAAGAGGAGTCCCCGAGAACGGGAAGTTCAATGCTCCCTTTCCAAACTCATTCGCGGCCGGTATTGTCGGGAATTGCCAATTGCATTAAGGCGGTCCCCGAAAGAGTTTTCAGTTGAAGACTTAATGCGGAAAAACGGCCCAAAAAACCAAGGCCTAAGGCGCTTCAACGAAGAAGAAGGGTGATGAAGACGAGAGAATTATCGGAGGTCCAACCAACCAACATGACGAGCTAAAGGACATCGGACGAGAAGATTTCGAGTCGACTGAAATGCTTCACGACCTAGAACCCGTCTGCAGTCCGGCGACCATTTAGACGAGCAACATTATGGTGGATTCGGACAAGACGCCCTTCAGCAAGATGAAGAGTCTGATGCCGGCTCCGCGCGGTGCCATCAGATAATTACAGTACTCCAGCGGGCACGGCCGACAACCCGCGAGGCCCTGATTGATTAAGTCGCGGAGCAGAATGGCAAGATGCTTGAAGACGCTTTGGCTATTAGTAAAAAAGAAGTTTCAAATTTTGAGATGGAGATGGCCATGAGCAGATGAGAGAAATGCATGAACCAACAGATTCCAAGCATTGGCGAACAACAAGACAAGCGGAGAGAATCACGATTACTCTCTCT
>NC_033795.1:34161215-34163213 GCF_001876935.1 Asparagus officinalis
ATCCGCATGCTAGCCCGATTCAAACGGTGATCGGTAAAGGCACATCAAACCCGTTGAAGGCTGGGGGTTTGCCAAAAATTCCAAAGTCTATGTCTAACACACATGGCCTTTAGACAATCCGTATGCTAGCCCGACTCAAACGGTAGTCGGTAAAGGCTAATCAAACCCGTTGAAGGCTGGGGGTTTGCCAAAAATTCCAAAGTCTATGTCTAACACACATGGCCGGTTTAGTCTTTCACCGATTGAAGAAGACACCAGAATTCCAGTCTGGGAATTTTATCCCGAAGCCTAAGTAGGGATAAGTCAACGCCTAACACGCGTTGCCGGTAAAGGCTTATCAAACCCGTTGAAGGCTGGGGGTTAGCCAAAAATCCTAAAGTCAACGCCTAACACACGTTGCCGGTTAGCCTATTCCCGTAACAATGGCGAAGTCTATGTATTCAATATCATAGCACAAAGTCTCAGAGAATTTACTCTCTTAGCACAACGTGACATGCGGAACGGATTTAGACAATCCGCATGCTAGCCCGACTCAAACGGTAGTCGGTAAAGGCTAATCAAATCCGTTGATGGCTGAGGGTTTGCCAAAAATCCTAAAAGTATTATGGTCAATCATTTCAAACGGAATGAGGAATCATAATAAAGATAAAGACAAAAACCAGTTCCACTAAAAAGATCAAAAGTCAAAACATTCAGCAAATAAAATCAAACCAAGTGCAGATACAAAGAGACATCTCAAATCAGATCTAACAAACTGAAGGAAGCAATTTTAGCCTTAACAGCGGCAAGTTTCTCTGCGTGTTCCGCTCGAACCTTCTCCTCTTCTTCCTTCTGAAGCTTGGCATAAGCAAGAACGGCGGCAGCGTCGGCAGTTACGTCTTCTCGGCGCAACGCGTGAAGAATCTCCAGCTCTCCTCTATAAACATTTTGAACTCTGGTGCTCTCGAGCTCAAAATCTTTTAGAGTCCTCTCCCCTTGGACGGTCCTGATCCCCGTCCTATCAGCAATGTTGTTATAAGCATCCATCTTACTCTGCAGACGACGTTGCCGTTCGTACAAGTTCGCAACGATGACTTCTTGCTCCGATATGCGTCTTGCTCGGGCCTTACGCTCTCGCACCCTCTGAGTCTGAGCATCGATCATAAGCGGCGTGGCCTCATCATGCGGGTCGAAGTCTACTAGCTCTTCCAAAAGATATATGAGTTCCTCTAAGCAGGTCAACCTGATCTCACATCGTCCAGCTAGCCGGATGCCACCTACACGCTCAATGTCTGTAAGACTATCTGCTATGAAAGGGAGCAAATCATAATCTCTTCCCCGTCCAGAACTAATGGCAGTGAGCGTTTGTTGTACAACCTTCTCTACTTTTTGGAGGATGTCCTGCAAAGATTCGGAGGCCAGGAAGACAGACTCTTGGTCAGACATAATTGCAGCAATGGGATCCTAAGACCTCCCGGCTACAACCAGTATTGGCATGAGGAGGAAGGCTACCCGCGGGAAACTCTACTGCAATAAAGCACAAGGGTGGAGTCAGAAAATCCATCTCGTAAGAAGAATGATAAGCTCATTCACGGAATAATTGGGGAGACGATTTTGAGTGTCCTACACCGGAAGAACGGTATGCATCATCACGTAAATAACGTGGTAACATACACCGACCTATAAGGTGTAGGACGACACAAAATCGCCCCAATATACCAGAAGACTTGAATTGGCCAAGCAAAACAAGTCTGAAACCTTAACCCCCGCGAAGGAGGGTGTCGGTTCTTCCTTCATGACCCGCGAAGAGGTCAATCAGGGATACGGAAAATGTAAATTCTCACCCCCAAAGAAGGAGGCTGCTGGAAAGGATGTCGCGGGAACCTCTTCCTCGCTGTGGTGCGAATGAGAACGACTCCTACGAGGTCGAGATCGGCGGGGAGACATTGGAAATCTGTAACGAAAAGCAGCAAGTCAGGCACAATCTAAAATATGAATACACGAAATTTAAAAGGGAAA
>NC_033795.1:34164213-34169165 GCF_001876935.1 Asparagus officinalis
GAGTTTTGGGAATTAGTTTAGCCTCATATGCCCGTCGGAGGTCGCCGGGTTATCCTTAAGAATATTCTGTACAATATTCTCCAGAAACTTCCCGTCGAGGGTGGGAAACAGTTTAAACTCGTATACCCATTGGAGTACGAATACGGATACCGTATATGTTGGAAATGATCACCGAGGGACCAAAACACCCAAAATTTGGCCCAAACAGCTCGCTATACATGCGAGCCAGCGAATGGTGGCTCACATGCGTGCGAGCCAGCAGTGCGAGCCAGCAAATGGTGGCTCACATGTGTGCGAGCCAGCAAATGGGGGTTGAGGTGTTGCGAGCCACTAATGGTGGCTCGGGTTTTTGCGAGTCAGCTGGTGGTGACTCGGATCTTGCGAGCCAGCTAATGGTGGCTCGGGTCTTGCGAGTCAGCTTCGGGCGGAACCTTAAAAACCCGACTGTTCTTCTTCTTCATTTGTTTCGAAAAAATTTTCTTGAACTCAAAAGCCGATTGCTTCCTTCCTTTGTTTCTTTTTCAAACTCCTCAGCTTCTTCCGGTCTTCCTCATTTGATTTGGGAGCTCGGCTAGGCTCTTGAAGCTTCAATTTAGAGATCTAGTGTTTCGATTCTTCCTCAATTGGGTTCGAGCCTCGTTCTTGACAACTTCCAGGTAAGATCGTTGCCCTCATTTCAATTCCAATTAAATTTTTATCTTTGGGTGCTTGATTTATGACCGAAACTCCATTTCTAGACCTAGGGTTTTAAGCCGAAACCCCAATTCTTGGTTTGTTCGATCGCATTTAAGACCCAAGCACTGGATTCTTGAATTTGGGTGCCCTTCCTTCAATTTCACTGGTTTCAGTTCTTTAAATGTGACCAAATCAGCGGATTTTGGGTCTTTTTTTTTGTTTTGGGTTTGAGGGTTTAATGCTTCATCTTGAGGCAAAAACTTACAGTCTTTGAAAGAATAAAAGTCTGAGACTCTGATTCTTGAATTTGTGTGTGGTTAGAATTCTTTGAATCTGGTAATCATGGCTGACACATGTATACACGACTCTGATTGGAGCTAGGTTTGTAATCTTCAGACTTTTAGTTATGCACGGGAGTTGATCCTATACTTAGACACAGTCAAGATCCTGACTTGACTTTGGCTTTATGCATAAACTGGGGCTTGGTCACATTGTGCATGAGATGTCTAACTTGTGTTCACCTTTGGCTTCAACAACTAGCTTTAGACTCCCATTTATACGCGATAACCGAACTTTTCAGTCGTGGGCGATAACCTGATTTGTAGGCCCATTTTGCTTTATTCCTGGTTGCGTAGATGACTTTAACCGAAATCCTAAAATTCAGGCTTAAATTGTGACACGACCTGTTGTGGGTTGAAACTGAACCTGCCCCAGGCCCGCTACTTAAGTCTGATTGAAGCACCATTTTTCTTTGCATTAATCTGATATTTCTCAATTTTCATCGTAATTGACCTGTTAATTCTCTGCAGATATGTCACCCAAGAGATCTCACGTAGTTCGAGGCCGTTCGGCGACTCAGTCGCCCGACCCGGCGCCGTTCAGCTGCACAGGTATATCATAACCGCCTCTTTTATTCATGAGTTAAATATCGAGATATCATACTGCATGTTGCATCCCCGCTTTGTTCTCCTTGGTGAGGTAATTGGGAAGAGCCGCCACCCTCCTTCGTGGGGGTGGACGCTTTACAAGTCGTGTTTTGCTTGGTCAAGACATGACTGAATTATCTCGGGGCGATTTCTTGCCGTACTATACTCCGAAGGATGGGTATATTGTCACATTATTCGTGCGACGATATATTCCATACTTCGTGTGTATAGTGCGGCTCTTAATCATCTCGCCTAGATAATTCATCGTGAATATGTCGTTGGTATAATTTCCTCGTTTTGCTCTCCTTTGTGGGGTGAAGGCTATACTATTTTTTTAACATAGGCATTTATGGTTGAACTTGATAATTACCTATTTTTCAGTTGAATTTCTCTCGAGGGAGTTTAGCGCTCATTCGGTAGAGGGTCGTTGCAGTGAGGCTTATGCCTCTACTGATGAGCTAATCCCTGTTCTGGTGGCTCCTCAGTTTGCTCCGGGTATCCCGGAAGTGCTTCCACGATTAATACGGAAAGGAGAGCGCCATAGTTTACGACAACTTATCACGGATGCGCCATTGGTGAAGGACCCAAGTTCTACGCACCCGCTACGAAAGCCAGATTATTTGTTTGGGGATTCCATAGAAGACCCCGCCGCTGTTTTTCTTGGAATGGAGCAGTGGTTGCATCACGACGACGGTGGCCACCTATACCTTCCTTCGATTCCTCGCCACCGTTCACTTGCCGAGCTCCGGTGTCAAGCTGTCCCTCGGGAGATGTCATGGAGATTAACGGAAGAACATGAGCGCATTCACTGCGGCTACATTACTCGTGGCACGGTTGGCTCAAGTAATCGGAATCGGATAACGGGGTTACATCCGGGGATTACAGGATTGAATGACCCACGCAAAGGCGAGATCTTTACTGTTGCAAACACTGTGAAGAATCGGCTTGCGGCTTTGGGCCGAGAAATGCCAGCGACCGGTCATCGATGTTATGGCTAGGTACACTCATCAGATAAACTATGGTGGACCCGTTTGAGCCACTACATCTTTTTGGTTGTTTTCCGTTGTTTCCGGTTCTTTCTGTGATTCGGTTCTGTTTCGATTTGTTGACTTGATTTGGCAGTAAGTCTGATTCCTGATTTGGCAGTAAATCTGCTTCTGAGTTCGAGTCCGAAACTGATCTTGATTCGATCGTGATTCGTCCGAGTCTGTTCCCGGTTGGATGACTCGTTGATTCTTTAACACTTGGCTTGATTCCGAACGTGTATGGATTCATTCCGTTGTTCGCGTGCGATTTGTCGATCTCGTCGCCTCGTTGGTTCGTCGGTTTGTGCCGAGCTGTGCTAAGGGACCTATAAGCAGTTTTATATGCCTACAGATACCCCCTCCAAAGTATTTCAGTCTCGTTCTTTTATAGAAGAGTCTGGAATACTTTGGACATGATTGTCCCCACCTTCAGTCGGTGTAACGGGACCTTGGAATGATCTCCGTTCTTGATTCCTTCAATCTTCCAGGCTATTCGGTGCTTTGTCGAATATCTGTAAGAGTTCCGGTGCTGCATTTATTGTCTGACCGTTGTCGGAATTTTAAACCTGGAGTTGATTCCTGATCTTTTGGCTAACCATCGATTGTTGGCGTCGAGTCTTTATTTGCAACGCGTTGTCCGGCGTAGTGTTGTTGAGTTATCCTTAAGAATATTTATAAAAACATATTCTCCAGGAACTTCTCAAACCAAAAAAATAGGGAATAGTTTATACTCATATACCTTATTGGAGTGTTTTCTGTGCCCAAATGAGCTAAACCGGCTTAAAATGAGCCAAAAAAGGCAGTAAATCGGCTCAAAAAATCCTCCGACTCTTCCGAACAAATGGGAGAGGAGTGAGTGAATGATGGACTGAACCGTCGCTCGATTTGAAGTCGTTTCGATGCTCGGTTCGGCTTCAATTTGGATTCTGGTTCAAAACCGGTCCGGTCCGGTTCGGTTCGGTTTGGTTCAACCCGGTTCACCCTATAAAAAGGGGTCTTTTTCTTTTTCTTTTCCTCCACCTAGGGCCGGCCCCCCCTCTTGTCTATTTTTTGCTTTTCTCTTCCCTCAAGCATCCGATCTCTCTAAAAATTTGATATTTGTCTTAGATCTAACCTTCCTTTGGATCTTTGACTGAGAAATCCCTCGAAACTTCCATATTTAGAGTTTCCTTCGAGCCCCTCGAGCGCGTGGTTCGAGCACCTTTCAAGATCTAGTTTTTGTCGGATCCTCGAGCCTTTCCTCAGGTATGTCCTTCATAATTTCAACATTTTTTATGCTTTATTCAATTTATGAATTTGTGGGACCACGGGTGAGGGTTCGGATTATAATTTGGCGCCTCGAGCTTATCTTTTAGGGGATAAAAATGTGATCTTTTTTTTTTCTAGATCTGACCTCTTGATTTCTTTTGTAGGCCATTATGTCGCGAGTCTCGAGAGGTCGTTCTCCTGCTGGTTCGGCTGATGGCGTGCTTCCCTCATATGCTGGTGAGCTACTTTTTTGGCATATTCGCAAATTTACAAATTAGTCCTCTTTTTTCTGGATATTTGCAAATTGGTCCCTTTTACACCCCGTTGTTCTCCTTGGTGAGGCGACCGGGAAAAGCCTTGATTCTCCTTGGTGAGGATCGACGCTTTACCCCGTTGTTCTCCTTGGTGAGGCGACCGGGAAAAGCCTTGATTCTCCTTGGTGAGGATCGACGCTTTAAAGACTGAAGTTTTACAAATTAGCACTCTTTTTCTGAAAATTTGCAAATTAGTCCTTTTACCCCATTTTGCTCTCCTTGGTGAGGCGATCGGGAAGAGCCTTGATTCTCCTTGGTGAGGATCGACGCTTTAAGGATGGGTTTTGCTTGGTCAAAACCACATCTCATAATAAAGGGGGCGTTTTGACGCTGCATCGTGCTTTATAAGGCAGGGATATATTGTCGATATACCCTATCTTATAAATGCGCAATGTGGCCAAATCGTCTCGCCCTTTATAAGGTAATGACTCTATCTTACCAATTTGTAAGATGAGTTCAATTTCCTTTTATATCTGAAATTAACAAACACTTAACTGCTTGTTTTCAGTGGAATATCCTTCCGGAGCCTTTTCATCGCATGCGGTGAATGGACGTCGTGACGAATATTATTCGACGTCTGATGACTTTTCGCCCATTCCGCTTACTTCTCAGTTTGGTCCGGGCACATCGCCGGAAGTTGCCCAAGTGGTGAAGGAAGGTGGACATCGAGCCCTTCGCCAGCTGATTACAGATGTGCCTCTCGTGAAGGATGCCGGTTCCGTTCAGTCTCTCAGGAAGACTGACTTCTTGTTTGGCGACTCTAC
>NC_033795.1:34170165-34171077 GCF_001876935.1 Asparagus officinalis
TCGATAAACTGTTACAAGAGTGTACAATGGAATCATTAATGAAGAAAGACACGGTTTTTCCCGCGAACAGGTACCCAAACTCGTTCGGATCTCGGTGATCTCTTAACTGCCTCTCCCTTTAGCATTTCTCGTGCTTTTTGGACCAGGGCTCGGGCATGCGCACGCAAAGTGCGGCGCTTCTGGATTCGCTCCTCGAGAGTAGAACGGGTTCTTTTGACATGAACCCATTTGTTCGTTTCTGCTTCGGAGGAGGGGGACGAGCAAGGCTTTGACGCCGTCTTTGCCGTGCTCTCTTTGAAGATGTTGGAGCGTCTTCAGAAGCCATCTCCTCGGCGGAAGAGGAGTCCGGATCTGCGATCTCGACCACGTTGGACGACGCGGGGACGTCACGTGGTGCAAGTGCAGAGGAGGAGTCCGGATCTGCGATCTCGACCACGTTGGACGATGCGGGGACGTCACGTGGTGCAAGTGCAGAGGCGGTAACGGGGTCTTGGATTTTTGAGCCGAAGGACCTGCAAACATTTATGAAAGAGGTTACCTTTCTGTACCCGTTTGGAGAGGCGGATCTGGAGGAGGAGGAAGAGAGGCCTTCTTTGAACTGTTGTTGATCGAGCTCGTGTTCTTCATTCACCCGGATCTTGAATGCCGGCTGCGTCACGACGGCGTCGGTTGCGATGCCGTTGGATCCTCTTGTTGAAGCACACGGGTACTCTTCACTGCAGCAGGGCTTCGCCAAGCTCTCCAAAAATCCTCCTCAAATCAAGGCACTCAAAGAGGCTATTTATAGGTGTTTAGAGGGTGTAGGGGACCTCTAGGGGGTGCGGACACCCCTTGGTGTCTCGGCTATGGCCGAGACACCCTAGGGTGTCTTGGCCATGGCCGAGACACCCTTGGGGTGTCTCGGCCTTGGCC
>NC_033795.1:34171088-34174808 GCF_001876935.1 Asparagus officinalis
CGTCGACGTCGATTAGGCTCATGTGGATTGGATGGTGACGTTCATCGTCGCTCGTTAACACTGAACCGGTTGTGGAGAACTATAGGCAATTTTTGATGCCTACAATGACGATCTACCCGATGAAGCCCACGAAGTCAATGCAACTTCGCACCAACAAGTATGGCGTCTATACTTTGACGACGCGTCACGAGCAACTAATGTAGCAAGTGCTCCTGGAAGTTCTAAGATTTCTTCCAGAGTGGGAGTTGTCTTAGTTTCCCCAGGAAAGCACGTGATGCCTCGAGCTTACTCATTGACTGAACCGTGCTCAAATAACGTAGCCGAATATAATGCATTACTCATAGGACTCAGTTTCGCCAAAGAACTGGGGGTTGAGTACCTCGAAGCCTTCGGCGATTCTCAACTGATAGTTAAACAAGTTCAGGGAGAGTACGAGGTCCGAAGCCAAGATTTAATATCATACCGTAAGATGGCAGTGGAGATGGCAGAATCATTCGAAGGATTCTTTATCGAACATATTCCACGGCTACAGAACACTTACGCAGATGCGTTAGCGGCATTGGCCGTATCTCTGGCACAACCTCCTGAAACGGAACAGTTTGTTACGGTAAGAACTCACCAACTCTTAGTGCCGCTTTACGGTGAAGATGCCAAGGAAGAAGAGGTTCAAGAGGTGCACGCTACTCAAGTCGGGTTCGAACCACGAGATTGGCGTTTCCCCATCATCGACTACGTCTTGCATGGGATCTTTCCAGAAGATGTGAAGGAAAGAGAGTCAATCAGACGAAGAGCACCAAGATTCTACTATAATACGGAGAATCGAACGCTATACCGCAGGGGGTACGATGGGTTGCTAGCACATTGCTTATCAACCAAAGAAGCTGAAGAGGTCCTTAGGGAGGCGCATGAAGGAGAGTGTGGCGCGCACCAACCTAGTTCCTAAGCTTCATGATCGCATCAGAAGAATGGGGTATTTTTGGCCTTCCATGATGAGTGATGCAATCACGTATGCCCGAAAGTGTAATGCATGTCAAATACACGGGAATTATATGCACCAACCTCCGGAGCATCTGCATCCTTTGGTTACGTCATGGCTGTTCGAGACTTGGGGAATGGACATTGTCGGCCCGATAAATCCCCCATCAGTCAAAGGCGACCGGTTCATCCTGGCAATTACCGATTACTTCTCCAAATGGGCTGAAGCAGTTCCACTCAGAGAAGTTAAAACGAGTAACGTCATTGCATTCATCAAGCACCATATCATCTATAGGTATGGTGTTCCAAGATGAATCATACATGACAACGGTCCTCAGTTTGTCAGCAACGCCTTCATAAGGTTTTGCGAAAAGTTTAAAATTCAGGATATCTCGTCAACAGCTTATAATCCCACAGCAAACGGATTAGCTGAAGCCTTCAACAAGACTATCATAAATCTCTTGTCAAAAATCATGAAGAATAACAAGCGAGACTGGGATGACAAGCTTGGCGCGGCTCTATGGGCCTATCGGACCACGGTACGCACACCAACGGGAGCAACCCCGTATTCGCTGGTATACGGATGTGAAGCTGTTCTTCCATTGGAGATTCAAATCCCGTCTCTTCGGATCGCTCTTGCAACCCAGATGACGACCGAAGAACAACATCAGAAACGCCTCGAAGAACTCGAGAGGCTCGATGAAAAGCATCTGGAAGCTCAACAGCATATTGAGTTTTACCAAGCTAGAATTTCTTGAGCCTTCGACAAGAAGGTTCGACAAAGGAGTTTCAAAGAAGGGGATTAGGTTCTAGCTGAAAGGCGGCCTATGATCCTTAACTCCAAGAAGAAGGGTAAATTTGAACCCAAATGGGAGGGACCATTCGTAGTGGAGACAGTCTACTCGAGTGGCGCATATCGCCTTGTCACCAAGGACGGTGACCGGCTTATGATGCCGATAAACGGCAAGTTCCTGAAAAAATACTATCCTTAGTATCTTCAGGATAACCAATGTATCGGGAAGTTCCCAGAAGAATACCACATGGGTATTCTTAGGGATAACCCAGTCATTGTAGAATTGATGAATAAGAAATCTACGTTCGAACTCTGAATGTCAGAATGTTTCTTCTTATTTTTATCAAAATTCTCTAACTCTTATGAGTTATTTTTGTGAGATGAGATCCAATCCTCTGATAGGTTAATCTTTCCTCACCAAACCATCCGCTGATCAAATTAAACGACAGTGGATCCACCAACATTTCCATCTGCCCGTCGTTGGCATTTCTCAGACTCAACATGTTAGGTCAGAATCACCTAGCATCAAAGTCTCCCTTTGAGTGATAATACGAGTTGGCACTTTCTTTGCTACCTGTATTCCACTTTCTTTGCTTTCAGGTCAAACCTATAAAAGTTAGGACCAAAGCCAAATTCCTCTCTCGATTCCTTCCATGAACGAGAGGTCCACTTGGAACAGTCAAACCTATAAAAGTTAGGATTGTTCCCGATCTCACTTAGTCAAGCCTACAAATAGTTAAGACTAAGACCGAATCATTCCTTTTCGATAAACGAAAATCCACCTTTGTCCCCTTTTCCACCAAACCTATAAAAGTTAGGGTTGAAATTGGGTTTTCTCCTAAATGAATGAGGGATTCTTGGGGTTCAAATGACCAATCCTATAAAAGTTAGGGTCGTTCGAACCTTTCCGATTCTCGGAGTGGAGATCCCACTCTTAGTTTCATCCTTCCGGATTCTGGGGGTGGAGATCCCACCTCGAGTTTCCTTTCCAGCTGTAGATAGAATATAAAATTCTTCCTCTTCAGCACCGGGAGATAGAATATAAAATTCTTCCTCTCCTCGGACCTTTCCGATGCTCGGAGTGGAGAACCCACTCCCAGTTCATCATTCCGGATTCTGGGGGTGGGGGATCCCACCTCAAGTTCCCTTTCCGGCCGAAGATAGAATATAAAATTCTTCCTCTTCAGCACCGGGAGATAGAATATAAAATTCTTCCTCTCCCGTTTCTCAATCTGTCTTTGCTTTTAGAAAAGACACGATTGAAAAATACACCAAGGTCTAAACTTGGGGAATTTTATCCTGAAGCCTAAGTAGGGATGAGTCAACACCTAACACGTGTTGCCGGGTAGCCTATTCCCGTAACAAGGGCGAAGTCTATGTATTCGAAATCATAGCACAAAGTCTTAGAGAATTCACTCTCTCAGCACAACGTTACATGCGGAACGGATTTAGACAATCCGCATGCTAGCCCGATTCAAACGGTGATCGGTAAAGGCACATCAAACCCGTTGAAGGCTGGGGGTTTGCCAATAATCCCAAAGTCTATGTCTAACACACATGGACGGTTTAATCTTTCGCCGATTGAAAAAGATACCAGGGTCTAAACCTGGGGAATTTTATCCCGAAGCCTAAGAAGGGATAAGTCATAGCCTAATACGCGGTGCAGGGTGCCTTTTCCCTATAAGAAATGGTTAAGTCTGTGTATTCAAAATCATAGCATCAAGTCTAAGAAAAGCGATTTTCTTAGCACAACGTTACATGTGAGACGGGTTTAATAATTCACATGCTAGTCCGATTTCAAACGGTAATCGGTAATTCAAACCCGTTGATGGCTGGGGGTTTGCCAAAAATCCCATAAACCTTTGTAGGCATCGAAAATTGCCTATAGGTCTCCACAAACGGTTCAGTGTTAAAGAGCGACGATGAATGTCACTATCCGATCCACAGGAGTC
>NC_033795.1:34175808-34178404 GCF_001876935.1 Asparagus officinalis
CCCTTGCCCCTTTCCTTAGTATTACCCTTCGCCGGTAATCACTAAGAAGAGCAGATATCTCGTTTTAGCGGAGATAGATGCTTCAGGCTTCTATATCTCACGCGGATCAACGAAGCTCTGTCCGATTTTTCCGAAACAGATCTGAGTGCCATGTAGTCCACGGATATTGACGTCCCCGTCACAGGCAAAAGACCCACGCAAGCAGAAGACCGATAAACGATCTCTGCGTTTGTTTTGACGAGAGTTGTAACTTTTGTTTTCATTGTGTAAAAGTCTTATAAAAAGACAATCTTTTTTTTTTGATTTCATTGTAACGACTAAAGTTGTAATGAATACAGCAATGAATACAACAATTTTCGACGCAAACAAGCTGGCGACCACAGTGGGAGCCAACGGCCTCGCTGCCGAGGCCGTCGTGACGCAACCGGCATTCAAGATCCGGGTGAATGAAGAGATCGAATACGAGTTCGATCAGCAAAAGTTTGAAGAGTACCTCTCTTCCTCCTCCTCGATTCGTCGATCTCGTCGCCTTGTTGGTTCGTCGGTTTGTGCCGAGCTGAGCTAAGGGATCTATAAGCAATTTTATACGCCTACATGCACTCGCACCACGTGACGTCCCCGCGTCGTCCAACGTGATCGAGATCGCAGATCTGGACTTCCCCTCCGCCAAGGAGATGCCTACTGAAGGTGCTCCAGCTGTGTCAAAGAGGACGCGCCAAAGACGGCGCCAACGCCTTGCTCGTCAGCTGGCCAAGGCTTTGGAGCCGATGGATGGGATCCGCTACAATGAAGATCTGAAGTCCAGACAGCGTCAAGAGCAACAACGGCACATAACCAACTCCTCCTCAAAGGCAGAAACGAATGAATGGGTTCGTGTCACGAGGACTCACTCGACCCTCGAAGAGCGAATCAAGAAACGCCGCGCGTTGCTTGCGCATGCCCGAGCTCTCCTGCAGAAAGCGGAGGAGATGCAGAAAGAAGAGGCGGTCAAGAATCCGTCAAAAAAAAAGCAGGTGTGGGTGCTAAAGGCAAAGCCGGCGCCAAAGACAAGAGTGGACGGAGTTGCTGTCCAACCTTCATCAAATCCAGATCCCGTTCCCCTTGCCCCCACACCTCCGGCGGAGTCAGGTAAGAACACAGATCCTTCAAGATCCCGAGTTCCTTTGAAAGGTCGCCTCGGTCCCTTACCGGGGAATCGAGGCAAAGCACCTATCAAGGAGCGATTGGGTCCGTTGAAAGGTCCCCAATTGATAAACCCGACTGGGGGTCGTGGTAATTCCTCCAAGATAGATAACAAAGGGAAAACCCCTATTGCCGACCGCATTGGGTTGCGTGTCGAAGATCAAGAGCCCGTTAAGTTTTTACGCATGCAAAAGCGTAGACTTGAACGAGCGACTTTTGGAAACGCTAATAAAGCATCATATCCCCAGAAGGAAGCACATTCGTCTGATGATGATTGTGTTATACCTGGGAAGTCGTGCCAACACTCTATGGATTGCTCCAGTTATCAAACTGATGAGTTGTACTATAGAGCTGGGGGTGCGAGTAAGTCTTGGAAGCGAGATACTCGAGACACGGAACCTCACTGTCCGTGTGCCAACATCACCAGGGCGGTGTTATCAGAATGTTGTTGTTCTAAAGCCCCAAGGAGAGTCTCGGTGTTCGAGAGAATTTCCACCGGAACGTCTGAGACCAAGCCTAGGCGTTTCCGACGAAGAAGAAGGATAGTCGAAGATGGAGAATTTCTGAAGGTCACCGCTAATATGACCAGCAAAAGGGCATCGACAAGGGATAATCCCGAGTCAATTCCGCTAGTACCTCGGTGTGTAACCCGTCTGCAGTCTGGAGCCGTCATACGAGGAACTTATAGCAGGGTTCGGACGAGATTACCGTCAGAAGACGAAGGATCAGATGCCTGCTCTGCGATTGCATCGGATAACACGGTATCCAGCGAGGGACAACCCCGCGAGGTACTCATGATAAGCGCCGAACAAGTAACCAAGATGCTTGAAGATGCCCTGGCTCGGCAGAAAGAAAGTTTCAAGTTCGAGATGGAGATGGCCATGCAGCAAATGAGGGAGATGCACGACCAGCAAATCACGGTTCTGACAACTCACCAAGGAGAACCCACTTGACCCAATCATCAGAATCAAGATGAGAATGAACGGGAAGGGAATAATGTCAACATAACTATTCCCCCTGTCAACAACGACAATGGAAGCGGTCCCGTGGATGATAATGCAAAAGAGGACCACGTTACCTCTCCCCAAAGCCACTCGAAGATAGGAACGAGTGAAGACAAGAAGATGAAGGACTTGGAAAGCAAAATCAACGCGTTGATGAACGCTCAAGAGGTAAAAAGGTCCGGCATACCATGTCCATATCCAAGGGAGTGGGAATCAATTCCATATCCGGCAAAGTTCAATTTAATCAACTTTACGCCGTTTGATGGAAAGGGTTCCCCTACCCAACATTTAATATATTTCAAGTCTCACTTAGGAATAATCTCCGGCAATGAACCCTTGATGGTACGGTCATTCGTTGGCACTCTTCGCGGAGCGGCCTTCGATTGGTATCGTCGCCTCAAACCGGGGAG
>NC_033795.1:34178751-34180426 GCF_001876935.1 Asparagus officinalis
GGACTTGTGCCACACACAGCCCCTAATGGTGAGATTCTTTGGGTTCATCCAGATTTGATTGGAGATGAGCAATGGACTGGAACCTCTTCCAAGAAAAAGTTAAAAAGGAAAGGTAAGTCTTGTTATGGAGCTTCTGCTATTCCAGGAAAAGATGACGACAGAATTCCAGCCTTCCCACTTTCTGAAGATGAGCAGGAAGCCTTTGCAACCCGGAGTGGGAATGAGTATCACTACAAGTACCCGGATGCTTCCGATCAATTAGGTACCAAAACCGCTCCTTCCAAGACATTGGCAGAACTAGGAATTGCAGCAATTCCCCTAACGCCCATAGCTACGGAGAAAATCGGGCAGAAGGAAAAGGGTAAAGAGCCTTTACATCAGGAAGCCCAAAACCCGAGGCAGTCTCGATTCAATCACCCGATTGGGAGAGACAAACCGGGAAATGCAAGCTCTCCACCCCATTTTGACATCATGGCGCAGTTGGCTAATATCCCGGCTAGGATAACCCTATACGAGCTATTGCGTCTTTCCAAGGATACAAGGAAAGCATTACAAGAGGCCTTGAGCGACTCTGAAGCTTTCTTAACTCGAATCAAGCCATCTCCTGAAGGACCAGAGCCGTCAGCTCAACACTGCTATCTCGCGGCGCATCATTTTCCATGCATCTCTTTTACCAAAGAAGACATGCAGACGAAGAACTCAAAGCATGATCGGCCTTTGTATTTCACAGGGCACATTGGCTCCAGCATGGTCAACCGGATCCAAGTTGATCCGGGTTCTGCTGTTAGCATCATGCCATTCCGACTGATGCATCATCTCGGAATCCCGACTAGCAAACTAGCCTCCACTGGCACTACGATTTACGGATTCAACACCAGTGGGTCCAGACCCTTGGGAAAGATTCGAATCCAATGCCAGATTGGGGATTTAAAATCAAAAGTTACTTTCTATGTGATTGACGCAGAAACGTCCTATAACTTACTGTTGGGTCGACCTTGGATCCACGGTAACCTTATAGTCCCGTCAACTCTGCATCAATGCCTCAAGTACGTAGACTCAAATAATGAAGTCAAGACGGTGGTCGCGGATAAGCAACCGTTTAAGGGATTGGAGAATTATTTCACCGATTCCCTTCTATACGGCGCTGAATCCGATACTGAATCACCGGCCCAAGGAACGGACAGCGGAGATGAAGCTGACACCGAAACTGGGTTTGATTATGATGGTGGTTTTGTACTTAATGACATTGTACCCATTGTAATCAATCTTGACGATGATAAATCATCGGAAAGTAGTTGTAATTGGCAACTTGCCGAAGAACTATCAATAAACGATGATTTAGAGTACTCGATGTGTCTTGATAATGTCACTAAAAAGCTTTATGATAATCCTGATTTGTACATGCCTCTTCAATCATTTTGCATGACAAAAAAGCAGGTACAAGATCCATGCGGAGCAACACTTGTCATCCCCGCGGGAATAGGGGGTGGAAAAGAAGTCGTCTACGGCAAAGGAAAAGAAGCTCCAATACCCGATCACTTCTTAGAAGAAGAAGACGATGAAGATAAGCCTGCCCCTCATCTATTTAGCTATGACGCAAAAGCGTGCGATCTAATGGAGAAGTATGGATATGACTTTACACTCGGAGAGGGTCTTTGCTTTGGTCGAGGTCCGC
>NC_033795.1:34181426-34186035 GCF_001876935.1 Asparagus officinalis
TGGTATCTTTTTCTACGGAGAAAGACTAAACCGGCGACGCGTGTTAGGCGTCGGCATATCCTTTCTTAGAATTCAGGATGAAGTTCCCCATGCGTGTAAGGTATGGATTCTGGTGTTATTAATTACAACCTGTCACAATGTTGAATATGTGAACGGGTGTTCTTTTTAACGGTTAAGAACTAACCGGCGGCACGGGTTAAGCGCAGACTTATCCTTGCTTAGGTTTCAGGATAGAATACCCCAGAATCGAACTCTGGTGTCTTTTTCTATGGAAAAAGACTAAACCGGCAGCGCGTGTTAGGCGCAGACTTATCCCTGCTTAGGATTCGGGATAAACTTCCTAGACTGGAATTCTAATGTCTTCTTCAATCGGTGAAAGACTAAACCGGCAACGCGTGTTAGGCGTTGACTTATCCCTACTTAGGATTCGGGATAAAATTCCCTGTACCTGTGAGGCACAAATTTTGAGAGTTAAAAAAGATGGTGTCTTCTCTTTGGGCAAAGGCGAACCCGAAATGGGAGAGGAAGAATTTTATATTCTATCTCCCGACACTGAAAGAGAAGAATTTTATATTCTATCTTCAGCTGGAAAGGAGACTCGAGGTGGGATCTCCACCCCCAGAATCCGGAAAGATGAAACTAGGAGTGGGACCTCTACTCCGAGAATCGAAAAATTCGGATAATCCTAACTGTCAGAAGGTTTGATTACCGAACTAAAGGTGAATTTCTCGTTTATCAAGAGTGAATTGTTGTCTTGGTCTTTACTGTAGGAAGGTTTGACCAAGCAGGAGTTTGAGATGACCCTAACTGTAGGAAGGTTTGATCACTCGATTTGAAAGTGGACCTCTCGTTCATTGGAGGAATCGAGAGGGGATTTTGATTATGATCCTAACTGTAAGAAGGTTTGACCAATTGGGAGGTTTAAGACGATCCTAACTATAGGAAGGTTTGATCGCTCGATTTGTGTGTCTCTCGTTCATTGAAGGAATCGAGAGGGGATTTTGGCTGTGGTCCTAACTGTAGGAAGGTTTGACCAGGTGACAGATCAAAATTCTAAGCATTACATCCGGACTCTAACTACGAAAGTGTTGAGTGCACGAACATAGCGGAAGTTTGAATGGATTAAACTTGATAGAATTTGGTGGTCCCACCGTCAATTAGTCTGATCGGTGGGGGATTTAGTGTTCATCACTTTGTTCATATTGATCGGGTTATCCCTAAGAATATTAACATTCTTTCGAGAACTTCCTGTTACACGAATTATCCACCCCCAGCTTTCTTGCAGAACTGGGTATAACGAGGAGTACGTTATCCTCAATCGCATGTTCGGGTTATCCTTAAGAATATATGATTCTCCAGGAATTTCCCGTAAAGATTGGGAAACAGTTTAGACTCATATACCTATTGGAGTATTAAGAAGCAGTTTATACTTGTATACTTGTCGGAGTGTTGAGAAGCAGTTTATACTCTTATACTTGTCGGAGTAGTGCCGTTCTCAACTGGCTTACCTTAGCATTATGACGCCGGCTTCAACCAAGCTCTGAATGCTATTCTTGAGAGTAAAGCAATCCTTGGTAGGATGAAGGACCCTCCTGTGGTATGCATAGTACTTTGGATCCGTCGTGTTGTCAGCTTCCTCCTGATTTGTGATAGGTGGTAGCTTGATCTTGTTACTTTCAAGGAGGGATTCGAAGATGGCTGGAACGTCTTCGTCCCTGAAAGAGTACTCTTTTTGGAGTCTCGGACCCGAAGTCTTTTGCTGCCTTCGGGATTGCTGTTGTGACGTTTGATTAGCACCATCAGCAGCTGCAGGTGCCTTGCTCTTACCACGAGAGGCGAAGTTTGAGTTCAGCGGATTAACCGTCGGTCGGTTCCTCTGGGCCTTCTTCCTTCGGAGGAAGCGTTCGGCTTGTTCACCGCGCATCTTCAAATCTTTCCAAGTGTCAGACGGTGCTGTTCCCATTGCTTCCAACACGTCCAGTACGAGGTTGTTGTGGCAAGTCTGGAGAATGAACTCCTCAGTGATCGGGTCCCGACAATTCATCGCCTTGTTCCGGAACCTTTTGACGAAGGCGTCGACCAACTCCCCGTCTTTTTGTTTTTCATCAAGCAACGTTCCGATGGATATTTCGGTGTCGTCGTCGAAGAAATTGGCAAGGAACTTAGTTTCCATGTCATCCCAACTGTTCACGCTTCCTGGCTTGAGGCGACGATACCAATCGAAGGCGGCTCCACGAAGAGTGCCAACGAAGGACCGTACCATCAGAGGTTCATTACCAGAGATGACACCCAGGTGCGATTTGAAGTAAATCAAATGCTGAGTGGGTGAACCATTCCCATCAAATGGCGTGAAGTTAATTAGACTAAACTTCGCCGGGTAGGGGATTGATTCCCATTCTCTTGGGTAGGGACAAGGAATGCCCGTCTTCTTCATCTCTTGAGCGGAAATCAACGTATTGATTTTGCTCTCGCGGTTTTTAATCTTTAAGCTTTCACCTGAGTCTTCGTTAGCATTCTCGTTACCACCCCCTGCATTGACGGGAGGGTTATTAGCAGTATGCACTTCATTCGCATTCGTGTCCTCATCTTCCTGATGAACCTGGTTACGACGACTTGGCTCGCCTTGCTGGTTCGTCAATGCTTGGATTTGTTGGTCATGCATTTCTCTCATACTCTGCATGGCCATCTGCATTTCGAACCTGAAGCTCTCCTGTTGTTTGTCCATGGCTTCTTCGAGCATCTTGGCCACTTGTTCCGCGCTTATCATAAATGACTCGCGGGGTTGTCCTTCGCTGGACACTGTATTATCTGATGCGACCGCAGAGCAGGCATCCGATTCTTCATCTTCTGAAGGTGTTCTTGTCCGAACCCTACCGTAAGTTCCTCGTATGATAGCTCCAGACTGCAGACGGGTTACACACCAGGGTGCTTCCGGAATCGACTCGGGATTACCCTGTGTCGATGTCCTTTTGCTGGTCATGTTAGCGGTGACCCTCGGAAATTCTCCATCTTCAACCGTCGTTCTTCTTCGTCGGAAACGCCTAGGCCTTGGTTTTGGCGTTTCGGTAGCCTTGATGCAGTTGTACTCAGACAGTACCGCCCGAATGAGCTTTGAACAAGGGCACTGAGTTTCTAGCCTTCGAGGACTCCTCTTTCTGGCTTTGCTCGTACCCTCAGCACGATAGTACAGCTCTTCCGTTTGAAAGTTGGAGCAACCTATCGTGTGTTGGCACGATTTCTCAGGTATAACGTAATCATCATCAGACGATAACGTTTCCTTCTGAGAGCGAATTACCTTCTTCGGACTTTCGAGAGTCACGCGCCTCGAAACGCGCCTTTGTGGGCGTGAATTCTTAACGGGCTCCTGGACTTCAATGCGCAAAGTAGTACGCTTGGGTGCCATGATTTCTTTGTCATGTTGAGGGTTACGGCGACCCCCAGCATGTTGATTCGTTCGGGGCTTTCTTAGTGGGCCCAAACATCCTTGGACTGGAGCTTTGCCTCTCTCGTCGTGAATTGGACCAAGGCGCTCCAGAATTGGCTTCTTTCTTCGGAATGATTTTGCATGATCTCCCGGAGTAGCTTTGGTTGGAGGTTGTGAAGGTTTCTCCTTAGCCTGAATTGCCGCTTCAGACTTTGGCCTCCAGACTTGGCGGGTTGGTGACGGCTTCTTCGTTACCTCCTTCTGCAATCTCCTACGGGCTTCCTGGACTTGAGCCCGTGCTTGCGCTGACAGTGCGCGGCGCTTTCGAATGCGCTCTTCGAGGAGTCGCCATTCATCGGTCGTTGAGGCTGTTTGCCTCTCTTGTTCTTCAGATCCACGTTATAGCGGATCCCGTCAACTGACTCCATGGCCTTTGCGAATTGTTTCGCAAGGCGTTGACGTTGCCTTTGGCGGGCTCTCTTCGAGAGAGTCACCACGCCCTCTGCGGCAGAAGGGTTAGCTAGAGCAAATCTGCCCTGGTTGTGAATTGGAGGAATCTCACCCGATGCGACTTTGGCAACAAATGGGGCGAGATCTTCGTTGGTGTTTTCAACGTCTTCATACCTACGAGTTTTTCTCCTGGAGGATAACTTCTTGGACTTGCGAGGGGAGGTCGATCCGGACGAGGATGATAGATACTCCTCGAACTTCTGTTGATCAAATTCATATTCGACCTCCTCTTCGACCTGGATCGAGATCCGCGGCTGCGACGCATCGATCTCGGTAGCGAGATCGTCGGCTCCCACTGTGGTCGCCAGATTGTTCGCGGGAAAAATCGTTTTATTCATTGATGTCATTGTGATCTTAAATAACAACTTTTTGGGTTACAAAGATCCGGTCTTTTTATAAGATCCGGTTACAACAAAATCAAAGAAACTTCGCCTGCGCCGGGGTTTATCCGTGGACCACCGCGCGATCTAGATCCGGTCGGATCTACGCAGTATGTCGGGTATTATTTCATGAAGGAAATAATAGCTGGGGGGATTAATTCACCAAGGAAATAATCGCCCAAATCTCGGGATCAAAGACCAAGCTTTGATCCGGAGTATGTCTACATAGATCTGAGATCCGATTTGAGATCCGATTCCTCTCGAACTCTTGCCTTATTTGGCGTTGACGATCGCC
>NC_033795.1:34187035-34191487 GCF_001876935.1 Asparagus officinalis
AGGCAACGTCAACGCCTTGCGAAACGATTCGCAAAGGCCATGGAGTCAGTTGACGGGATCCGTTACAACGTGGATCTGAAGAACAAAAGAGGCAAACAGCCTCAACAATCAACGGATGGTGGTTCCTCCAAGCCGCCAACAATGGAATGGGTCCGTGTCAAACGAAACCGATCGACGCTGGAGGAGCGCATTCACAAACGCCGCGCACTATCAGCGCAGGCACGGGCTCAAGTTGAAGAAGCCCGTAGAAAGCTGCAGAAAGGGGTAGCCAAGAAGCCGCCACCAACTCGCAAAGTTTGGAGGCCGAAGTCTGAAGCGGCGGTTCAGACCAAAAAGCAGCAACTGCAGCCCCTGACAGCTCAACTTCCGGCGAGTCAACCCAAATCGCCGATGACTTCCACAACTGCTCCGGGAGATCCCGCAGAACCATCCCAGAAAAGGAAGTCAGTCTTGGAGCGCCTCGGTCCACTTCCCGAGGAGCGAAGCAAAACTCCAATCCAAGGACGTTTGGGCCCACTAAGAAATCCCCAAACGACGCAACATGCTAGGGGTCGCCGCAACCCTCAACATGACAAAGAAATCATGGCACCCAAGCGCACTATGTTGCGCATTGAAGTTCAGGAGCCCGCTAAGAATTCACGCCCAAAAAGACAGGTCTCAAGGCGCGTGACTCTTGAAAGTCCAAAGAAGGCAGTTCTCCCTCAGAAGGAAACGTTGTCATCAGATGACGATTACGTTATACCTGAGAAATCGTGCCAACACACAATAGGTTGCTCTGACTTTCAAACAGACGAGCTGTACTATCGTGCTGGGTGTACGAGCAAAGCCAGAAAGAGGAGTCCGCGAAGGCTAGAAACTCAGTGCCCTTGTTCAAAGCTCATTCGGGCGGTACTGTCTGAATGCAACTGCATCAAAGTAGTCCCCGAGAGAATTTCAGTGTTCGAAAGGCTCGGTACCAAAATGCCAAAACCAAGGCGTAGGCGTTTTCGGCAAAGAAGGACGGTGGTTGAAGATGAAGAATTCCCGAGGGTCACCGCTAATATGACAAGCAAAGAGACCTCATCACGGGATAATCTCGAGTCGATTCTGAAAGCATCCCGCCATCTAACCCGTCTGCAGTCTGGAGCAATCGCACGAGGAACTTATGGTAGGGTTCGGACAAGAGTACCTTCAGAAGGTGAAGAGTCGGATACCTGCTCCGCAGTCGCATCAGATAATACAGTGTCCAGTGAGGGGGAACCCCGCGAGTCACTGATGATAAGCGCGGAACAAGTGGCCAAGATGCTCGAAGATGCCATAGCCAAACAACAGGAAAGCTTTAGGTTCGAGATGCAGATGGCCATGCAGACTATGAGAGAGATGCATGAGCAACAAATTCAGGCACTGACGAACCAGCGAGGTGAACCAAGCCACCGTAACCAGGTTGTTCAGGAAGATGGAGCTCACAATGCCAATACCCCCCCCGCCAATGCAGGGGGTGGTAACGAGGATGCCAACGAAGATACAAGTGAAGACTTGAAGATCAAAAACCTCGAGAGCAAAATCAACACATTGAGTATCGCCGCCTCAAGCCAGGCAGCGTAAATAGCTGGGACGACATGGAGACAAAATTCCTCGCTAACTTCTTCGACGACGACACCGAGATATCTATCGGATCATTGCTCGATGAGAAGCAGAAGGACGGGGAGTTAGTCGACACCTTCGTCAAGAGGTTCCGGAATAAAGCGATGAATTGTCGGGACCCGATCACCGAGGAATTCATTCTCCAGACCTGCCATAATAATCTGTCCTTAGACGTATTGGAAGCAATGGGGACAGCACCGTCTGACACTTGGAAGGATCTGAAGGTCCGAGGGGAGCAGGCTGAGCGATTCCTTAGAAGGAAGAAGGCCGAGAGGAACCAACCGACGGTTAATCCGCTGGACTCAAACTTCGCCTCTCGTGGTAAGGGCAAGGCACCTGCAGCTGCTGGTGGTGCTAATCAAGCGTCACAACAGCAATCCCGAAGGCAGCAAAAGACTTCGGGTCCGAGACTCCAAAAAGAGTACTCTTTCAAGGACGAAGACGTTCCAGCCATCTTCGAATCCCTCCTTGAAGGTAACAAGATCAAGCTACCACCTATCACAAATCAGGAGGAAGCTGACAGTATTACGGACCCAAAGTACTGTGCATACCACAGGAGGGTCGTTCATCCCACCAAGGATTGCTTTACTCTCAAGAATAGCATTCAGACCTTGGTTGAAGCCGGCGTCATAACGCTAAGGTAAGCCAATTGAGCTGGTATAAGAGGTTAAACTGATCCCTGATACTCCAATAGGTATATGAGTCTAAACTGCTTCCCCACTTTTGACGGGAAGTTCCTGGAGAATATTAAGCTAATATTCTTAAGGATAACCCGGTTAGGTAACTGATAATAATGTCCGAACCAGTTCCGCAGAGGGAATTGGGGGTGGACGATTTATGTAACCGGAAGTTCCCAAAACCATAGCAAAGCTAATATTCTTAAGGATAACCCGGTTAGGTAACTGATAATAATGTCCGAACCAGTTCCGCAGAGGGAATTGGGGGTGGACGATTTATGTAACCGGAAGTTCCCAAAACCATAGCAATGTAATGAATAAGAACTACCATTCAAATTCTCACCGTGTCTGTGCACTCAGCACTCTCTCTGTTAGAGTCTGGACGTAAAGTTCCCAATTGGTCAAACCTTCTTACAGTTAGGACCACAGTCAAAATCCCCTCTTGATTCCCCCAATGAACGAGAGGTCCTCAAATCGAAACCTTCCATTGGTCAAACCTTCTTACAGTTAGGACCACAGTCAAAATCCCCTCTCGATTCCTCCAATGAACGAGAGGTCCACTTTCAAATCGAGTGATCAACCCTTCCTACAGTTAGGGTCACCTCAAACTCCTGTTTGGCCAAACCTTCCTACAGTTAGGGTCAAAACCACAATTCATTCTCGATAAACGAGAAATTCATCTTTAGTTCAGTAATCAAACCTTCCGACAGTTAGGGTTATCTGAATCTTTTCGAATCTCAGAGGGGAGATCCCACTCTTGGTTTCACCTTTCCGGATTCTGGGGGTGGAGATCCCACCTCGAGTTTCCTTTCCAGCTGAAGATAGAATATAAAATTATTCTTTTCAGCATCGGGAGATAGAATATAAAATTCTTCCTCTCCCATTTCGGGTTCGTCCTTGCCCCAAGAGAAGACACCATCTTATTCAACTCCCAAAATCTGTGCCTCACGGGTACAGGGAATTTTATCCTGAATCCTAAGTAGGGATATGTCGACACCTAACACGTGTTGCCGGTTTAGTTTTTCACCGATTGAAAAAAGACACTAGAATTTCAGTCTAGGAAGTTTATCCCGAATCCTAAGCAGGAATAAGTCTGCGCCTAACACGCGCTGCCGGTTTAGTCTTTTTCCGTACAAAAAGACACCAGGGTTCGATTCTGGGGTATTCTATCCTGAAACCTAAGCAAGGATAAGTCTGCGCTTAACCCGCGCTGCCGGTTAGTTCTTAACCGTTAAAAAGAACACTCGTTCACATATTCAACATTATGGCAGGGTGGATTCGAAGTCGTAGCATCAAGTCTAAGGGAGTTCATTCCTTTAGCACAACGTCACATGCGGAACGGACTTAAAACAATCCGCATGTAAGCCCGGTTCAAACGGTAATCGGTAAAAGCATGTCAAATCCGTTGAAGGCTGAGGATTTGCCAAAAATCCTAAGTCAACGTCTGATACACGTTGCTGTTTAGTCTTTTCACAGGAGAAAGACGAAGTCTACGTATTCAATATCGTAGCACTAAGAGCGTTAACTCTCTTAGCACAACGTCACATGTGGAACGGATTTAGATAATTCGCATGCTAGCCCGACTCAAACGGTAGTCGGTAAAGGCTTCTCAAACCCGTTGATGGCTGAGGGTTTGCCAAAAATCCTATAAATACGATAGTCACTGACGCATCAGCTTCATTAGTTGGTCTCGTGACTTGAGCATCCAACGACATTCGAAACCCTGGGGTCAACGCCGAACAACGCGTAACCCTAGGTCAACGCCGGTCAACGCGTTGCGATCAAAAGTCAACGTACGATGTTCAAAACCCTAAGGTCAACGCCGGACAACGCGAAACCCTAGGGTCAACGCCAGTCAACGTGTTGCAATCAAAAATTCAACGTACGACGTTCGAAACCCTAGGGTTAACGCCGGACAACGCGTAACCCTAGGTCAACGCCTATCAATGCGTTGCAATGAAAGAATCAAACACTCCGAAAAGTATACGAGTATAAACTGCTTCTTATCACTCCGAAGAGTATATGAGTATAAACTGCTTCTCAATCCTCCAACAGGTGCATAAGGTTAAACTGCTTCTTAAACACTCCAATAAGGTATATGAGTATAAATTGTTCCCTAATTTTTTGAGAAGTTCCTGGAGAATGTTTTCTA
>NC_033795.1:34192487-34196938 GCF_001876935.1 Asparagus officinalis
ACCTAAAACTAAATTTACCCAAGCTTGTGATCTTCAACGAAGCTCTATCTTGGTACACTTACGGATGAAACTTGAACTTGAACCTTTAACTTTGAATTACGTAGGCTTCACTCCACAATTCCGCCAACTTCCATTGGATATGATCGTGAATGCTTGATTTCATCCATCCTCCAACTCGTTGTTTGTCTAAAATAAATAGAAATATACAAACACTAGACAAATAATATTAGTGGTAAATTATTTGTTAAACATCATCAAAACAAAGAGGCCAACAATGTCCCCCTTTTTGATGATGACAAACAATTTACAAAAAAAGGATATATGCATGAATGGAAATGAATATACAAATTAGAATTATCATGCATATATAAACGATGAAATGTATACTCACAATATTTCTCCCCTTTGACAACATCAAAAAGGGAAAAAAATATGAAGAGAGCGAAAGCTCCCCCTACATATAAGCATGGGTGAGTATAAAAATATATAGGGATTGCTTCCCCTATCAAAATGCCTTATGAAAAATATACAATAAAGATCAAGGCAAATATATGTGAGCAAGCATAGATAAAAAATATGCTAGACACCACTCACATACAAAAAGACAATGAGAACACATATAAGTATGTCATTATGAAGATAAGTGTCTCAAAGCATTAGTTTTAAAACAAAACCTAATAAAAAAGATTTATAAAATCAAAAGAGAGAAAACATGAGAATCATGCAAAAAGAGTTTTCGAATGAAAACAAATCAACCAAATAAAATCATAAATCAACCATAATCATATAAGAACATAAAACCAAATCATCATTGATTTTTAAAATTTAAGAGAGGTAACTATATCTAGCTCTTGAGCTTATTTTAACCCATATAAACATTTTAGCACCTGGTAAACAATATTTGGGAAAACACCCAATAAACCCAGGGGGGTATATAAGTACAAACCTCTCATCAAAATCGAAACTAATAGTCATGAAAATAAAAGAATTGATCAAAGAAAAATTGTTTTCATGTTCAGAGATTTCAAAGAATAATTTTCAAAACTAAGAAAAAGAAAAAAACATTAAAATTCTTGGTTTAAAAATCATTTTGGCACCCTAGCATTCTTGGTGCCGGATTGTTTAGGGACATGACCCCTATCAATAATGCTCAAAGCCCTAGGGTTATGAACCCTCTTGGGCGGATGTGGTGCACTAACACGATCAAAGCAATAATCACTCAAATGACCCTTTCGATTGTAATTTGTGCAATGAAAGAGATCCATTTGTTTTTGTGGACCATTAGCTCGTGCACGGGAATCATTTGTAAATAAAGATTGCCTTTTAAAATTATTTTGCAAATGAGAAACATTCTTAAACAATGGTCTATTTGGAACATATTACAACTTAGAAGCTTCTTGCATATCATAACAAAATTTTGCAAGATGTCCAAACCTACCACAAACATCACATTTAAAAACATGTGGTCTACTAGAAGCATTTGACAAATTTGAGTTCTTTTTTAAATTAAAGCAAAACTTGGCCAAATGACCAAAACGACCACAATGATCACACTTGAACACACTAGCATGCTTATGATGAACTTTGTGAGAATGAGCATGTGAATGTGTAAGTGTACAAGATGAAGAAGCTATATGAGATACACAAGAGGCATTAGAATTCTTATGTTTGTGTGCATCATAGCAAAATTTAGCTAGATGGCCTTTACGGTCGTAAATAGAGCACTTGTAAACTTTGCTATATATGTGTGCATAATGAGTGGATGATTTAGACTTGGCACACATATACATAAGCTTCTTATGATTATTAATGCATATATTAAGAGTTGAGTCTAAGGATGAAATGCGATTTTTAACAACATTCAACTCATCATTTGGCACATATGCATTAACATTAGAAGTCGAACATAAATAGTTATTTATAAAAGAGGCAGTATCATTTTTTATGTTCTCTACTTCTAATATGGCATTATCTTTTTCATGAGATAAGCTAGAAATGGATGAGGTTAATTTTTTATTTTCCAAATTTAACAAGTCATTGTTTTCTTTAAGCATAGTATTTTCTTTTGCAATGACATCAAATTTGGACACTAGCTTCTAATGATCGGATTCTAAATTAACATGCTTGCTTTTCAAATCAATAAAATCTTTATGCAATTTGTTATAGGCATGCAATAATTTTTTACTAGCACAAGCAAGTTCATCACTAGATAAATCATTATCGGGTTCGGAACTACATACCACACTAGGGCCAACGCCTAGTGGCCGTGTGCATGATGAAGCTCCAATATCACTTGAAGAAGAATCCTCCAAACTGTGTCGGATTTCCTCCAAGTTGTCTTTATGTGCTTCTATGAATTTTCATAAATTGTAAGCACTATCAAAATGAACAAACTTGTTAGACATAGATGAATCAAAAACATTTAACAAATATTCTAACAAAATTTTGTTCATTATAAACATTCGATGATTATTTTTATTCCACTTGGATTTTTCCGTAGTGGGCACAATATAAGCATCATCTATAATTTCCCATAAATCAGAATGTTTAGATCCAACAAATAGCTTAAATCTAACACACCATTGGGCATAGGGGAAATTATCCAAACAAGGAGCAACATTAATGGTATAACCTAAACTAGGTGCACCGTGCATATCCATAATGTATATATGTGCAAGCAAGATAACAATAAATTCACAAAACTAGATTGGCACAAAAATAAGATAACTTGGATCTTTAACTCAAGGCGATTAGTCCTTAAATCAAAGAGCACCAAGCTCTGATACCAATTGTTAGACCCTAGAGGGGGGGGTGATTAGGGTCTTATGCTAATCTAATCCAATTTTATACTAATTAAAACTAATTAATAAGTTATCCTAGTAAATATGAAATACAACAAGATATATGAGCTATGATAAGCAATATGAACTAAGGGATATATCCTAGCACTGAGATATACTATAAGATATATACAAGGATATACAAATCACACAAGGGTAAACAAACTAAACTAGATAGTAGGTGATATAAATAATGAGCAATGGACAATGGCGAATATAAACATAAGAGTAAGTGCGCCAAAGCAAACTCAAACACACGAAATGATCACGGAGTTCGGACCTTCCGTCCTACGTCTCCGATCCCCACTCCCAGGGAGAAATCCACTATCACAACCGGGTTTTCTACGCTCACTCGAATAACGTTTATATCTCACAATTTTATTCACGGAGTTCGGTCCCCTCGACCTACATCTCCGCTCCTCACCTCGAGGATATCTCCACTTCACACTCGGTTTTCTAGCTAACCGAAAAATTTACAATCTCACCATATAACAAATGATTTGTTCTCTACAATAGATGTGAACTCAATGTAGGCTCACACTCAATTGTTACAACACTCACCAACCTAATTATACTATGTATGAAAATACAATAAGCTCAATGTGAGTGTGTGTAACAAAGAGATATAAATCAAAACAAAACTCAATATAGTTCTAGCTTAATAACAATGATAATCAAATATATAAAAAGAGCTAGAAATAGAGTTTAGAAAACTTCTCAATAGATCAAGAGGTAGAGGTAGGAGAGTTGGATGCTCAAATACTAATAGATGATTTCCTCAAGCTCTTGTAAACTTGTTTTCACAAAACAAACTCTCAATTGCTTAAAAGCTTTTTAAACAAACTTAAACATCACTTAAACCCTTGTTAAAACTTTATTAAAATATTTCTTAGGTACATCTTGAAAGATTAGAGCAAAGGGGTATATATAGCCTCTCAAAATCTCAGCCAAAAACCCAACAGAAATAACCAAAAAGCCCATAGAAAACAACTCAGGAAAAGAGCCATTGGAAGCTGATTGACAGATCGGCGGTCGACCGTGGAAAACATGCGGTCGATCGCGAGCATCAAAAAGATCAGGGTTTGGCTCTGGACAACAGACAGTCGACCGTGGCGGTCGATCGCAAAACTATCTGGACTTTATCCGGTCGACCGCACGATCGACCGCAAGCCATCAAAACACATATTGAGTCTTTGGACTCAAGGCGGTCGACCGTGGCGGTCGACCGCAAACTTATACTGACTTATGATAGGTTTGAAAGCTGTTTTTTTGATTTTGAAACCCTGTTTAAAAATATCAAATAAATTCAGAAAATATAAAACTTTGGGAAATGATTGTAGACATGATAATACACATGCTACAAAAACTGGTTTTCAAAAAGGACCTCTCAAATGAGAAATATCGTCATTTTGCAAAATAGTCCAAAACATGAAAATATGAACACATGAGTTTTGACATTTTAGCTTAACCATATTTTGAAACATTACAAAATAATTTTATAGACTTAAAGAAAGATATAAACTATTATTATGAAGTCTATAGACAATGAATATAATATTTTCACAAATACAATAGAATATGAAACATATGAGTATGTATATGAATATATAT
>NC_033795.1:34197938-34210465 GCF_001876935.1 Asparagus officinalis
AGGGAGGATATTGGAAAGATAGGATAACCCTAAGCTCTTGCTCCTTGTAGTAGAAAATCTACCTTGTAGTGATCTGCCAAAGTCTTCAAAGTGAGCTTGATAAAATGGGAGTCTTCCTAAGACATCAAGGCTATAGATATGGCCAACGGCCACCGGGGTTCTTAAAATCTACCTAATCTTTCCTCTTACTTCAAAGATTGCTAAAGTTTAGTAAAAGAACGGAGAGTCTCTCTTTATTCTCTTATGGAAAAAAAACACTTAGCCAATTTTCCATTAACCTTTCATAAGATAACAGAGGCTCATATTTATAGGAGTGAAATGTGGTTCATGATATGAATGAACTCATCCTATGGAGTCATGGGCAGATGAATGCATCAAAAAATAAATGATTAATCAAGTGAGTCATGCAATGAAATCATCTTATGAATGCATTACGATTTCAAAAACCATGTGCTAATAACCATGTGCTCAACCAATACACTAAGTGACTCTATCTACATGACTGCATTATACATGGTTATGTGTTATTTCATAAATGAGAATCCAAATTATTATCACTGAATACAGTATTTCAATAGAATACGGTATATAGTAATTTATTTCCAATCTTTAACTAATTAGTCACTATATGACCGCAAATAAATCAAAGAGTTGACCAAAAAGTCAACTGTTGATCCCAAAAAGTCAACTAGTCTGAGCTAAAAGTTAATTTAATGGGAAAAATACTGGAATATCATTTCCTAATAAGACATAGCATTTCTGATTTTAAACAGATATACCATAACCGTTTATGTTATCCGGAAGAAATCCATATATGCGTATCATCATACCATCAACTCCATAAATGCGTGTTTCCATAGGATATCAAGTACACGCTTGTGTGACTCTAGGGCCCAACTTAAAAAAACTCGGTGTGGATCAATATGCCAAAGTACAACAGAGGTGGCTAGCCTACACATGAAGAGCGCACCGTCGGGTATAAGTTGTGATAATAGGTCTGGCAAAGATGCTTATCCAATTTATCAGGACCTACGTCAATGATAATACCGTACAGTCCGGTCTGCTTCGTCAAAGCCATGTCCAAACTATTGAGGCCTAGGGTATGGCAAAACTGTCAACGCCTAATAGCTTGATTAGTGTTTATTTGATATTAACTGCAATAAACAATAAGATCAAACTGACACGTTCAGTTTTATCTTTATTCAGCCTTGGCCAAGGATTTCCAGGTATAGATTATATCCCAAACAATCTTATGACATCAACACCGCATATTTACTGGGAGAGACGAATGCCCGTCCTGGCATCTGCAATATGCTACTTATGTCTCGGGATGACCCAACCAGACGCGTTATGCAGCAATTCAAGAAGACTGTGGTTAAGGTAAAAAGTCTAATACATCTTTTAACCTGCGGATATAAGATATTGCAGCTTCATGGCCTCAGGTCAAAGAGACTACTATGTACTGATATCACTTGAGAAGCTTTCTATTTGACAGTTAAAGTATATTACCAACTAGATGGTTTTTTTTGCTTTCCCGGCGAGTCGTTCAGTCAACGTCGATAATATTCACAATGAGTGGCACCTGTTATACTGATCTTCGATGTCTCACATCAAATGATACAAGAGATTGATCATCTCCATTTTAAAAGGAGAAATAAGCATAGCACTAGTCTAAACAAAGTGATGATGTCGCTATCTGCCAAGCAGCTTCATCAACTAGGACATGTTTAGAATATACGTTACCCTGTTACTAATCAGATCTCTTCATTACGATCACTATCCGAAATGTCTGATAGTCTAAGTATTTATTCTAAGGACAATTATCTTGTATATTTTAGAACATCAGATAAATCTGGACCAAATAGCATACTATGGCAATTTTGAAACAAAGGATGTTATTATACCATATAGGTCCCTGTTACAAATATACAATAATTGCCTGCAGGGCACGTCTATATCTAAGCAATAAATAACCGCCATTGTCTCAACTCTCAAAGCTAATCAAGAGGAGATTGTTTTAAAATAGTTTAAGCAAGGGTTTAAACTTGTTTAGTGTTTGTTTAAGTTGGTTTTAAAGAAAGGCTTTTTAAGATGCGAGGGTTTGAGTTTGTAAATTTTAATTTCAGCAGAGCAAGTGGAGATCATCCTTTGGTGTTTGAGCATTTCAGCTCTTCCTCGCTACTCTCTGTCATCTTAGAGAAGTGTTTTCTAACTCATCTAGCAATTATATTATGTTCTGATTATAATTTCCATAAGCTAGATTTATATTTGAGTTTTAGTTTGAATTGTTTTCATGATAACTGCTTGATTCACACCGCAGACAACGCTGTTGTAGCTTATTGTATTTACATTCATAGTAATAATTTAGGGTTTGTGGGTTTGTGACATTGAGAGGTGAGCTTATTGAGTTCTCACCTTGTTTTGAAGAACAATCATCTTGTCATATTGTGGGGCTTATTGTAAGAATCACCTTTTAGTAATAACACACTTGTACAAACCGGTGAGGAGTGTGTGGTGAGAGTCTTGGGGATCGTCCGAAGAGGAGCTGGCATCGGTGACGTGCTAGCGGAGATGGCTTTTGTAAGCGAGCACTTGAGGGAGAGCACCGGGCTAGGTCCAACCACTTTAGGGGATGTAGAGTGTGATTGCGTAAGAGGTTTCGGTAGGCGTAAGAAAACCGATGTTTGTAGAAGAAGTTTCCGGCTTCCAAACGGATCTGTGTTAGTGGATTTCTCCCGCGGAGGTGGGGAGCGAGACGTAGAAGGGCCGCGAAAGGTCTCGAACTCCGTGATCATATTGCTTGGTTGAGATGTGCTTGGCGTTAATTCATATTTTATGTTCATACCTTATATCGCCATTTGTCATTAAGCTCTTATCTATATCATGCCACATATCTTGTTTAGATTGTTTTACCCTTGAGCTTTATATATCCTTGCACATACATTGCCTATATCTCTTTGTTAGGAATATATCTTGTTGTTCATGATTGCTTTATCTAGCTCATATAATTTATTGTATTTTATAGCTTGCCTAGGATAACTTTGGTTAATATAGTTTTAATTTGCATTTAATCGGATAGAATTAGGCATACAAGACCTAATCACCCCCGCCTCTAGGGTCTAACGAATTGTATCAGAGCCTTGGTGCTTCTTTGATTTAAGGTCTAATTCGCCTTGGTTAAAGATCCAAGTTAGCTGTTGTGCTAATCTCTTATTTTGACTTTATTTGTATGCTTGCTTTACCTTTTCATATAATGGATAATGCATGGTTTAGGTTATGCCATTAATATTGCTCCTAGATTAGATAACTTTCCCCTATACCAATGGTGTGTTTAGATTTAAAACTTTTGTTAAATCTAGGAGAAGCACTTGATTTATGGGAAATTCTAGATGAATGCTTATAATTGTGCCCCGATTTTGGAGAAATGCCAAACGTGAGAAAAGAATGATCATCGTAGTGTTTACAAATGAAGCAATATTTTGTTAGAATATTTGCAAAAATGTTTTAATTCATCTATGTCTAACAAGTTTGTTCATTTTGATAGTGCTTTATAAACTTTGGATAATTTATAGAAGCACATCAGGCAACTTGGGAGGAAAATCCAACGTAGTTTGGAGGATTATTCTTCAAAAGTGAAGTGTGAGGCATCATCGAATGCACAACGGCCAATAGGCGATAGCCCGCTAGTGGTGGGTAAGTGAAAATTCGAATGCCGATAGTGATATATCCATCAAATGAAGCTCGCTTGTGCATATGATAGAATTAATGCATAGCCTATACTAAAGTTGTATAATAATATTTTATTAGATTTGAAAAGCAAGCATGTTAATTTGAAATCGCGTGATCATGAGTTGCTAAGTTCCAAATTTGATATCATTGGGCAAAAGAAATAATATTGTGCTTAAGAGAAAACAATTGACTTATTAATTTGGAAATGAAAAAAATTGACCTCAATCTATATCTAGGCTTTAAACTCATGCTAATAATCGATGGCCGGCATGGATAATAGTAGAACTATTAGAAATGAGTTTAATTATTTTAAAAAAGATAATGTTTCATGCTACTTCCTATTTCGCTATACAGTATGATGCAAAATGTTGAGAGTTGAGTCAAGTTTAATACATAGCGCATATGCTTGTTTAGATTCACCGTTTAAAAAACATGTATGGTAGCAATGATAAGCTTATGAACATGATGTAGCTAAGTCTACATGCTCACTACACCTAAAATATATCACACCACTCATGCAGCAGCATGTATAGAAAAATGTTTAATAAAGTGCTCTATTTGTGGTCCGTAAGGCCAATTTATCTAAAATTTTGCTATGATGCGCAGCAAAACATCTAAAAAGTAGGGCTAATATCAATATGGCTTCTTGTGGCATCCTCATAAGGCTCTTCATCATACACACATGCACAAATGCACACTCGTCCATAATGTTTCTCAATATTGCATGCTCATGTGTATTCATGTGATCTTTGCTGGTTCGTTTTGGTCATTTGGCCAAAATATTGTTTTGATTGTGAAAAAAGAAAATGTAATTTGGGCGCAATGTTTCTAGTAGAGCCTAGCATAATTTTAAATGTGATGTTTGTGGTAGATTTGGGCCATTTGGCTAAGTTTTTGTTAATGATTGAAAAAATGCTTCTAAACTTTGCGCAAATATCTTCAAAGTAAAGCCAACTGCTTTGTTTAATAAGGTTTCTCATCTTTGCAAAATAAATTTAAAGACAATCTTTAGTTGCAATGAATTTTCGTAAGCACCAGCTCACGATTGGTCAAACACAAATCTTTTGCACTCTTTTCATTGGCACGAATTGGGCCAATCTGAAAGGGTCATTTGAATCGAAATATTGTTTTGATCGTGCTTAGTGCACCATATGTGCCCAAGAATGGTCATACCGCTATGGCTTTGAAGTTTGAAAATGATAGGGGTGGCATGTCCCTACTCCATATCCGCACCAAGAATGCTTGGGTGCCAAAATGATAGTTTTACGCAAGACTTTAGTGCTGCTTTAGTTTGCTTTTTCTTGTTTTGAATATGTTTTAAAATCTTTTTGTTATGAAAACAATTTTTTCTTTATTATCAAATCTTTTGTTTTCATAATTAATTAGTCCCTTGATTTTGATGAGAGGTTTGTGTTTATATAACCCTCCGGATTTATTTTGGGTGTTTATTCGGCCAAATCAAGTTTACGCGATGGATGCAAAATGATTATATGGGTTAGAACAAGCTGCCAAGAGCTTGATATAATTATTGCCTTTGCTGACTTAAAATTGTGTTTTGATTTGTTGGCTTTTGAATTCATTATAATTCACTATATGATGATATTTATGTGTTGTGCTAATGATCATCTATTGCGTGCTTTATAATGTTATTCTATGAGTGGTTTGATCAGTTATGTTAAAGAAAATTTTTTCTTTAATTGATCAACATTTGTTTTGAATATAAGCTTTGATTTAATGATTTCTTTTGTTGATTGTTTTCATTTGAAAACTTTTTGCCATGATTCTCATGTTCGCTCTTGGCTTTTTTTATGATTTTCATAAATCTATTCTTTTAAATATAGGTTTTTACAATTTTTGTGTTAAATGAGAGCAGCCCTATTTTCATATTGAACAGCTATTATATGTGTTCTCAATTATCTCATGTATGTGAGTAAATTTTTAGCATTATTCATGTATGCTTACTCACATATGTTTGCGCAATGATCTATATTTTTATATATTCCATATGGCTTTTCTTGATAGGGGAGAAATCCGCCTGATATCTTTTTTATGTTTGATACTCACGCCATGCTTATGATAGGGGGTAGCATTTCGCTCATCTTAAATCCTTTTGTCGCGCCCTTTTTGATGTGTCAAAGGGGGAGAAATATTGTGAGTATATAGTACTTTATAATGCATTGTGTATTATCTTGTATATGTTTCATTTGCCTTCATGGCATATATTTCTTTTTGTAAATTGTTTGTCATAATCAAAAAGGGGGAGATTGTTGGCCTTCTTGGTTTTGATGATGTTTTAAGCAAAACAATTTATGTACTAATGTTGTTTGTCTAGTGTTTAATGCATTCCTATGTTATTTGTATAGAACAAACAAGCGTAAGTTGAGAGGATGGATGGATTGCGCCATTAACGACGATATCAATGGAGGTTGGGGCGAATTGTGGAGTGAAGCACATAGCAATTCAAAGTTAAAAGATCAAAGTTCAAGCTTCATCCGCAAAGTGTAAGACCGAAGTCAAGCTAAAATTGAAGATCAAGATTGGCTTTGGGTAATGTAGTTATTTGTTATAATTCATCATATACTGATTATAACGATTATGTATTATTTTATTATTATTAATTATATATTAGACAACTTGGGTGGTAGTATATATACCTATATATATACAAAAAAATCAATAATGTGTGTGTATAGGATATTGGAGGGCCTTAGAGTATATAACACACTTTTTAGATTTTATATGTATGTGTGTTATATACTCTAAGCTCCAATATCTATACCACACATTTTATTGATCTTTTTGTATATATATAGTTATAAATATATACAACAAGTTTTTGGTTTCTAATATATATATATATATATAGTTTTATATATAACAATATACGTTTTTGGTTTAATAGTTTTCCCCGAGTTATGATAAATAAACAAATATGAATAGATTGGGAAAATAACTATTTTGTTTCATGTTTATATGCCTATATATGAATTTCAGCCTTTAACAAAGCTTAATAAATTTAATGAAATGCAGTATTAGTGTTTTGAATATATTGGCAATAGAATATGCATTTTAAATGAAAATATTGTATTTCTAGTTATAGAGGCTTCATAACAACATATTATATCTTTTATGGCATGTCTATACAATCATTTCATAAGTTTTAAAAATGTTGTTTAAAGTCAAAATATCAAAATATCAATTTTTCAGGTTTTCATTGTTTTTGGACTATTTTGGTAAAATCGATGATATTTTTTTATTTGGGAAGTCCTTTTTCGAAACCAGTCATTGTAAGCATGTTTATTATCATGTCTTACAGATCATTTTCCCCAAAGCTTTAATTTTGCTGAATATTAATTTATATTTTTAAAACAGGGTTTTTAAAATAAAAGCTCTAAAACCGATTTTTCTGGAATGTCAGTTTTGCCGGTGCAACGCGGTAGCGGTCCGACGGCGGTCAATTGACGGCATTTCGTTAGTATTTTTGCCAGAGAGTCATTCGGTCGACCGGTCCGGTCGACCGAGAGCTCAAATCGGTCGAGCCTGAACAGAATTTTTCGGTCGACGGCGACGTTAGTGCCGGCAGAAAGTTTTATTTGTGTTTTTGTTCTCATCGGTCGACCGAAACGGATTTTCGGTCGACCGACAATGTGACCGTGTGGACTTGCTAAGCGCTATTTCTGAGGCTAGTTTTTCTGGGCCTTTTTTGTCTTTTTGCTCTGGTTCTTGCTGAGTTGTTGAGAGGTAATAAATAAAGCCCCATTGTCTTCACTCTCAAGCTACTCCAAGAGATTGTTTTAAAAATAGTTTAAGCAAGGGTTTAAACTTGTTTAGTGTTTGTTTAAGTTTGGTTTAAGAAGCTTTTAAAGCAATTGAGGGTTTGTTTAGTTTCGTAAATTTAATTTCACAAGAGCAAGTGAAGAATGCATTTTTGGTGTTTGAGCATTCAGCTATCTCCTACTCTCTGTCATCTAGAGAAAGTGTTTGCTAAACTCATCTAAGGCAATTTATTATTTGATTATAATTTCCCATAAGGCTAGATTTATATTTGAGCTTGTTAGTTCTTAATTGTTTTATTAAATACTCTTTGTTCGCACACAACAACCTGTTGAGTTATTGTATTTACATTCATAGTATAATCTTAGGTGTTGTGGGTTGGTGAGCATTGAGAGTGAGCTTAATTGAGTTCTGCAGCCTTATTTTGAGACAATCATTTGTAATATTTGTGCTTATTGTAAGAATCACTTTGTAATACACTTGTATCACCGAGTGAGGGAGTGTGTGGTGAGAGTCGGGGATCGTCCCAAGAGGAGTGGCACTGCGGTTGACGTGGCCATAGGGAGAGGTTGTAACCGAGCACTTGAGGGAGACATCGGCGTAGGTCCAACACTTTAGTGGAGGTTGTAAGAGTGTGATTTTGCAAGAGTGTAAGTTGTAGAGTTCTTCGCGGTTAGCTATGAAAAGCCGAGTGTTGTAGAAGAAGTTTGCGGCTTCCAAACCGGATTGTGTTAGTTGATTCTCGCCCCGGGAGTGGGGAGCGAAGACGTAGGACGGAAGGTCTGAACTCCGTGATCATATTGCTTGTTTGAGTGTGCTTTGGCGTTAATTCATATTTATGTTCATACCTTATATCGCCATTGTCATTAGCTCATTATCTATATCATCCACTATCTTGTTTAGATTGTTTACCCTTGAGTTTATATATCCTTGCACATACATTGCCTATATCTCTTTGTTAGGATATATCTTGTTGTTCATATTGCTTATCCTAGCTCATATATATTATTGTATTTTATACTTGCTAGGATAACTTGTTAATAAGTTTTAATTGGCATTTATTCGGATTAGATTAGCATAAGACCCTAATCCCCCCCCCCCCCTCTAGGGTCTAACATATGTCTATGCAAGGAAGATAACAATAAATCTCAAAATTAGATTAGCACAAAAGATAACTTAGATCCTTAACTCAAGGTGGTTAGACCTTAAATCAAAGAGCACCAAGCTCTGATACCAAATGAAAGTACTCTAATGCTACTAGGAAAGAACCCTAGAGGGGGGGGGGATGAATAGGGTTTATGCTAATCTAATCCGATTTAATGCTAATTAAAAATTTATTAACAACTATCCTAGCAAATAAGATATGTAATGAGATATATGCAAGGATAAACAATATAAACAAGGGTAAACAAATAGTGTAAACAATATAGTGGACAAGCTAAATAATGAGACAATGACGATATGAGCAATGAGCACAAGTATAAATGAACGCCAATGCAAACTCAAACTTAATCAAATGATCACGGAGTTCGGACCTTCCGTCCTACGTCTCTACTCCCCACTCCCGATGAGAAATCCACTACACAACCGGGTTTTCAACGCTCACCCGAATAACGTATTACAACTCACAATTCGGATTTCTATCTCATCGAAAACTTTACAATCACTCACAATGTAAACACACTAACTATCACCTCAAGTGTTAGTCTCTAGCCCGTGTCTCCCTCAAGTGTTAGGAATTATAACCTCTCTCTAGGCATTACCACCTACCCTACTCCTCTTGGGACGACCACGTCTCTCACCACACACTCCTCTCGGTGTACTAGTGCAATACAAAGTGAACCTCACAATTAAGCACTCAAATCAACAAATGATTTGTTCTCTAAACAAGGTGAGACTCACAATTAAGCACTCAAATCAACAAATGATTTGTTCTCTAAACAAGGTGAGAACACAATATAAGCTCCCACTCTACGTCACAAACCCACAACCCAAATTATACTATGAATGTAAATACAATAAGCTCAATAGGTTGTGTGTGAACAAAGAGTATCAATAAAACAATTAAACTCAATATTGTAGAGTTTAGAAAAACTTCTCTATAGATCAAGAGAAAGAGGGAGAAGAGTTGGATGCTCAAACACAATAGATGATCTCCACTTGCTCTTGTGAAATTCTCTTCACAAACAAAACTCTTAAACACTCTTTTAAACAAACTAAAACAAACTTTAAACCCTTGTTAAACTTGTTTTAAAACATTCTTGGTTCTTAAAATAGAGGTAGGTATAATGGGGTATTTATAAGAAACCCCAAAGATCAAGAAACCCCAGCAAAAAGATCAAAAAACCAAAACATGACAAAGGCTAAAAAAACTAGCCGTTATGCCATCAGTCGAATGACGGCTTCCATCAGTCGACTGATGAGGTGACCATTTGAGACATTTTCCAGCTCATCAGTCGACTGACGACCTTATCAGTCGACTGATGATCTCATCAGTTGACTGGTCAGTCGACCAAAACAAAATAGAAACTTTTTAATATATTAGGCGATTTCTTCAGTTGACTCATCAGTCGACTGATGTCATCAGTCGACTGACCCGTCGACTGATAATAAGTTATCAGCTTGTTTTGAAACAGAAATATAATTTTCAAACCTCTTTTAAAAATAGTAAATAAAATCAGAAAAATATAAAACTTTAGGAAATGATTGTAAGCATGATAATATACATGTTACAAAAACTAGTTTTTAGAAAACACCTCCCAAAAGAGAAATCTTTTTATTTTACAAGATAGTCCAAAACATGTAAATGAAAAACACTTGTTTTTGACATTGGACATAAACCATGTTTTGAAACTTTATAAACTGATTTTATAGACTTAATAAAAGATGTATGTTATGATTGTTAAGTCTATAAACTAATAACTCAATAATATAAAAAAATGAGGTTTTGCACAATATGCATTTAACAAATATGAAACATGTATATATATGTAAACAATAATATAGGTTTCATATTTATATAAACTTGTAAACTATAAAACCAAAACTTGTGTATATATACATAACTATATATATATATATACATAGAAACCAAATAAAATATGTGTGTATATGATATTGAGCTTAGAGTACTTAACACACATAATATAAAACGTAAACTAAATTACCCAAGCTTGATGAAGGTCTTCAATGAGCTCGACTTGGTAAACTTGCGTATGAAGCTTGAACTTGGATCTTCAACTTAAATTGCATAGGCTTCAACCACTATTCCGCTAACCTCCATTGGATATGATCGTGAAATGCTCAATTCCATCCATCCTCCAACATATTATTTGCCTAGAATAAATATAAAACACAAACACTAGACAAACAACATCCATCCTCCAACATATTATTTGCCTAGAATAAATATAAAACACAAACACTAGACAAACAATATTAGGAATTGTTTGTAATCATCAAAATAAGATTAGAAGATGTAGGCTCATAACATGAGACCTAACAACTATATCTTTTGAGAACTTTTTCGATATAGCTCTTTTGTGATAATCCAAGAATATCCCGAGAATGATCCCGGTGTATCTGTATCCCTAACACAAAAGAGACGTCTCCAAAATCTTTCATCTCAAAGTTCTTAGCTAGAAATCTCTTGGTTTCATGTAGTAAGCCTATATCGTTGTTGGCAGGTAAAATGTCATCGACATATAAAACCAGTAAAATATACTTGCTCACACAGAACCTTTGGTATACACAATCATCAACCAAATTCATCTCAAAACTAAACGAGATGATCACTTGGTGAAACTTGAAATACCATTGTCAAGATGCTTGCTTGAGCCCATAGATGGATTTCTTAAGTTTGCAAATCATATTCTTTGGGTCTCCCGACACAAAGTTATCTAGTTGCACCATATAAATCGTTTCATCAATGTCACCATTTAGAAACGCTATCTTTACATCCATCTAATGTAACTTAAGATTAAATCGTGCTACCAATGCCATTATAGTCCTGAAACAATCTTTCAAAGAAACCAGAGAGAAAGTCTCTTTATAATCGATGCCTTCTTTCTGTGTAAATCCCTTTGTGACAAGACGAGCCTTATATATTTCCATATTTCCTCTTGAATCCCTCTTGGTCTTAAATATCCATTTGTAGCCAATGGGTTTCGCACCTTATGGCAATGGGACAAGATCCCATACATCATTGTCCTTTATGGATTTAATCTCCTCATGCATAGCATCAATCCACTTTTGAGAATCAAAACTTTTCCATGACTTGACGGAAGGTGATCAGATCATCTTCCATCACACCAATGTCAGCCTCATGTTCTTGAAGAAATACAATGTAATCATCTAGCATTGCACTTCTTCTTTCTCTAGTGGATCTTCTTAATGGCATAGGTTCTTGAGGTGGTAGAGTTTGTTCTTCAAGAACAATTATCTGAGCGGGAGGTTCTCCAACATTATCTTGACCTATTGTGTCTTGATCTTGATCAGGAATGAAAACCTGGTCAAGACCAATAACACCTATGGGAATATCAACATATTCCTCTTCAAAGACAATGTTTCTAACTGTATCTCCCCCTGCAAACTCAACATCCTAAAAGAACCGTGCATTTCCTAACTCAAAAATCGACTTAGTTGTGGAATCATAAAATTTGTACCCCTTGGATCTTTTAGAGTATCCAACAAAATAACAACTCATCGTCATTGAGTCTAGTTTCTTTTCATTAGGCCTGTAAGGCCTTGCCTTAGCTGGACATCCCTAAACATACAAATGCTTCAAACTAGGCTTCTTGCCTGTCCAAAGCTCATAAGAGGTCTTGGTAGTTGCTTTAGTTTGAACCCTATTAAGGACATAAACTGTAGTCTTAAGTGCTTCTCCCCAGAGTGATTCTGGGATTGTAGAATGACTAATCATACTCCTTATCATATCCTTAAGTATTTTGTTTCGTCTTTTGTAGGCATATAAAATTGCTTATAGGTCCCTTAGCTCAGCTCGGCACAAACCGACAAACCAACGA
>NC_033795.1:34211465-34212702 GCF_001876935.1 Asparagus officinalis
GCTAAAAACAGTGCGAAATCTAAGCATCAGGCTTCATCAACTTAAGAGATTTCAGCCTGGTCTTGAAGGCAGAAAGTTTCTCTTGGTGGGCTGCTCGGACCTGTCCTTCAATCTCCCTTCTAAGTTCTGCTTCAATAGGAGCAGCAGCGAAAATATCTCTGCGAATCCTCTCGGCCGCGTGAAGCGTACGACAAAAATCCGCATAAATCTGGCCGCTTTGAAGCTCAAGCCCCTTTCTGACATCTTCGTATTGGGCCAATTAGGCTTTCTTTTGGTCCAACTCGGCTTCTAGTCGAGCAATAGTTTCTTCAATGGCACGAATGTCAGAAGCAACGCTTTTGATGTTAGCATATGCTTGAGAGTGCTGCTTCCTTAAGATCGTTATGCAGGCTTTTTTATCAGATAAGTCCCTGCGAAGGGTCTCTCGATGATGTACCTTCGAGATTGTAGCCAAAGATAGAGCCGGCTCCACTTCGGAGTTCAGATTGGCGCGCTGCAGCTCTTTGAAAGCTACCAACTCTGCATTCAAGAGGATTGTTCACGGTGAAAGTCGTTTTCATTGAAGTCATTGTTCCTTAAGCAACAGTTTATCGGTTACAAAGGATCCGGTCTTTTTATAAGATCCGGTTACAACAAAATCAAAGAAAAAAGAAGAAAATTATAACTTTCCTTTTCTCGAACAAATCGCAAGATCCTGTTTTACAGTCTCTTGCTTGTGTGGGTTCTTCGCCTGCGTCGGGGTTAATCCGTGAACCACCGTGCGATCTTGATCCAGTCGGATCTACACGGTATGATAGATGTTATTTCACGAAGGAAATAACAGCCGGGGGTACTATTTCACCAAGGAAATGATAGCCTTTAGTAATCAAAATCGACCAAGCGAAATCGATACTCTTCTCGGGATCAAAAACCAAGTTTTGATCCGGAGGATAACCGTGTAGATCTCAGATCTGATCTCTCTCTCAAACTCCTGCCTTGTTTGACGTGGATGATCACCAAGAACCAGATCTGAAAAGTCCAGGTCTTCCAAGCTTCAAAACTCCAAGGCTTAGCTCTTGATCCGGCAGAGTTTCGGCTCCAAAGTTCCAACTCCCAAAACAATGAGCCCTCATGTCTATTTATAGGCATTTGAAACCAGATCTGGGTCCAGATTTGTAGCTTGGCCAGGTGGCTCGACCACCGAGCCACCAAAAGGTGGCTCGGTGAGCCACCTAGGTGGCTCGGCTTTGGCCGAGCC
>NC_033795.1:34212712-34216531 GCF_001876935.1 Asparagus officinalis
GCTCGCCGAGCCACCTCCTGGTGGCTCGGTTTTGGCCGAGCCACCTCCTGGTGGCTCTCCCCTAGGTGGCTCGGTGAGCCACCTAGGTGGCTCGGCTTTGGCCAAGCCCTCCGGGTGTTCGCCGCTTCGCCCGTTTTTCGATTTTGTGGTTTATCCAATCTTTAGTGTTGATCTGGACTCTGATTTGGCAATCCGGATCCTGATTTGGCAGTAAATCCGCTTTGGTGTTCAAGTTCGAGTCTGCTCCTGGTCTTGTTTGATGTGGTGGACTCTACGGTTGGATGACTCGTTGCTTCACCGACCCGTTGGTTCGTTGGTTTGTCGAATCACCGTGCCGAGCTGTGTTAAGGGACCTATAAGCAGTTTTATACGCCTACAGATACCCCCTCCAAAGTATTTCAGTCTCATTCTTTTATAGAAGAGTCTGGAATACTTTGGATATGATTGTCCCAACCTTCAATCGGTATGACGGGACTTTGGAATGGCTTCTATTCTTGATTCCTTCAATCCTCAAGGCTATTCGGTGCTTTGTCGAACGTCTGCAAGGGTTCCGGTGCTGCATTAATTGTCTGACCGTTGTCGGAATTTTGAACTCGAAGTCAATTCCTGATTTTCTGATTTTTAGCTCTTGTTTGCTGTTTTAACATAGAACCGACCATCAATTGTAGGTGTTGAGTCTTTATTTACAACGCGTTGTCCGGCGTTTGACACAGTTTATACTCATACGTCTGTCGGAGTGTTGTTGAGTTATCCTTAAGAATATTTTTAGAAAAATACTCTCCAGAAACTTCTCAACAAAAATAGAGAATAGTTTATACTCGTATACCTTATTGGAGTATTAAGAAGCAGTTTATACTCGTATACTTTTCGGAGTATTAAGAAGCAGTTTATACTCGTATACTTTTCGGAGTACTTTTCATGTCCGAATGAGCTGAACCGGCCCGATAATGACTGAAGGATCGCTGCAATGGCACTCAAACACTAGAAAGGGGGGGGGGGGGGTTGAATAGGGGGGGGTTGAATAGTGTTTATGAAATCTAATGCAAAAACTTTAAATTTCAATAAAATAATATCACAAAGAGTAAGAAAGATCAAACCAATGTGTAGACAATCACAGAAAATTACATACGCAAACACAAGGATTTATACTGGTTCGGTCTTCCAGACCTACATCCAGTCCCCAAGCCTCGCTTAAGATTTCTCCACTATTTCCACTTGCAAAACCGCAAGCACTTGCAATCCGCAAGCAAACAGTACAACATTGACAGTCTTCAATTGCCAATGCCACAATAATCTCTTCTTTCAAGAGATTATCAAACTGAAATAAAATGGTACAACTCTTTCTCTTCCTATAAGCCTTGATGTGTAGATGTGAGTGAATTACAATAGGCTATAGGAATGGTTTTTGTTCTAGAGTAATGGAATTTTAATCAAGAACAAAACTGAAAATTGACACTCAGTTTTTCTCTTCAACAATGGAATTAAGAACTCAAGAAAACTCAAGTTTATGGAAAGGAATGTTAAAATTTAACTTCAGAACTTAACACCTATTTATAGACATAGGTTTAGTTCAAAATATTTCAAAAATAACTGCAAAAACGTTCATAAAAACGTTCATGTTAATTTGAAAATATGACTGTTAGAAGTACTGTATGGTCGACCAGATTGAGGCCAGGTCGACCAGACAGGCTTCCTGGAACTTGTCTGGTCGACCAAATTCAGTCCTGGTCGACCAGACAGACTTCCTGGAAATTCTGTCTGAGTCTGGACTGAAGCTTCTGGTCGACCAGGTCCATATCTGGTCGACCAGACAGAGATTTTTCTGAATCTCTGTTTCTGGTTATTATATCCCACTGCGGTCAGAGCAGACACTTTCGCCTTTGCCGGCAGAAACTATGTTACCCGCTCCACACGACTCTTTCAGATAGATTACACCAATGTTAGTGGTCACTGATAAATGTAATTAGAGCTTAGGCGATTCATATTAAGCAAAATTCTAAGAAGATATAAGTATATAAGAGGAGGGGAGAGCATATATGTGTGGTGATACAGGTATGTAAGATATAAGAGATAAATATACATCCCATCTTCGAGAGATAAGTATAAAATTTCTTACTGAAGTGACTGTGCTGAAATACTTCATCTCTATATCGGATCATAATACAGATTAATATAATCAGCCGATTATAATAATATAGAATAGATATAAAAAGACATATTGCAGATGGTAATATCTATGAATCTGGAGCTATATGATAGCATAAAAAATAAAAAAATAGTTATCATCAACAATACAAGAGATACCTTGTAACATCAACCAGTGTTCCCCAACATCTCGCCCCCGTTTTCTATCGATGCACCAAAAACCGTAATATCTCCCGAAGAATTTTCTAATTAAAACATAATGCCTACTCCCCTGCAACCAATGCATACAGTTAATCTATAACATACACAAAAAATCACGCATTATTAGTAAATCCTAATATTGTATACACAATGCATACATGTCAATATAATCATATCGTGCAATACGTTTCACACCTATTTTATAATATTCTAATCATGATGCTCCCCCTTTAGTCATGTAACAAAAAGAAGATGGAGGCGAGAAGGGAATAGATGAGAGTAAACTAGCGCCATCTGCACAGCAATGGTAATATTCCTCTTCAATAACCAACCTATATCTCTGCTGTCGAACATGGCGCTAAACTTCAACACTAAAGCCTCTTCAAGCTCGGTATCACTAGTCCATTACATTCCCATCCGAAAGTAGCGAGAAGACACCGGCTTGCAATGAAAATTTAAGTGTTTGATGGGAGATACTGATTCGACATGTATGTTGGTGTCCTGTATTAAGAAGAAAGATATTTCTCTATGTTAGTAACCATCGGCAACGTCCACGTTAATCTAGGACTAACGCATGCAACGTAGTTATTAGACGAATTGGTTCGAATAACTAAAATCACCTCCGCAGGTTCAAAAAGGTTTAATGAAACCATTTTTCTTACGTGCTTAACCAACCCGATCAAACGCAGCAAAGAAATTGTGCTTAAAAGATGAAAAATAATACAACTATACAAAGAACATACTACTGTTCATTAACTCCAACTAGGCAAAAGCAAACCATAAGCAAACATGAACCGTAACTCACCAGCACAACCCGAAGCACAACATCCCCGCTAACATACTTGTCAATTAACATAACTACCTCGACTCTATGAACCCACCAGTTGGTATTGCATTACATAATGAGATGCAACCAATCTATCTTGGGTTTCCAATATGCGTGTTTTATTTGTAGTGAGAGTCTCAAATTGGCTAGTAATTCCGGCATAGTCAAAAGATTGCACATGTGTTTGCTCTTGAGGTTGAGCTTGTGCTTCTTCTTCATCTTCATTGTTATCATCATCTTCACCAACTTCTTCTTCTTCCACATCCATGTTGTGCTCATTCAGATTGTGAGGAATCTTCATTCTTGCTAAAGCGGCTCGATTGAAGGGAACCGAGTCACTCACTATATCCGACTCCATATCGATGGGAACGTCAAGGGCTTTGAAAATATGTGTAAGAACACATCCATGATCAAGAGTAGCAGAAACCTTTTTGAGGAAGTTGTTGTAAAAATGCAACAATGAACAACCTCACCCTCTGAACATAAACACATAAGAACGGCATAAATTGGAAATTTGCTAGATCAAGAGAGATATAACCTAAGGCAAGAACGCGACTTCTCTGAGGGATATTCCGTGAGAGATGTAATCCTCACAGCTTAGTCTAGAACCGAGGCAAAGAACTTCTGATTCCAGAGATAGGAGGACC
>NC_033795.1:34217531-34221849 GCF_001876935.1 Asparagus officinalis
CCCTTTGATAACATCAAAAAGGGGAAAATCATATAGATGAAAGAGAGCGAAAGCTCCCCCTACCTATAATCATGGGTGAGTATAACACAAAGAAAGATATAGGGATTGCTCCCCCTATCAAAATGCCTTATGGGATATATGCAATAATGATCAAGGCACACATATGTGAGCAAGCATACATGAATATGCTAAATATCACTCACATACAAAAAGACAATGAGAACACATATAAATATGTCAATATGAAAATAATGTCTCATTAACAATTATAAAAACATAGTGTATAAAAATAGATTTATGAAAGCAAAGGAATGAGGAAAACATGAGAACCATGAAAAAAGTTTTCAAGTGAAAACAAATCACTCAAATGAAGTCATAAATCTAGTCCGAAAATAATGTTTTATCAAAAAAGAAAATTTTCTTTGTATAACTTGATCAAACCACTCATAGAATACATTATAAGACACAAATAGATGATCCATAAGCACAAACACATAAATATCATCATATAAGTAAAATCTATTAAATTCAAAGCAATAATTCAAAACAAAATCTTTGACAAAAGAATTTCAAGAGAGACAATAATATATCAAGCTCTTAAGCTTGTTCCGACCCATATAATCATTCTAGCATCCGGTAAACATGATTTAGAAATAAACACCCAATAAACCCGGAGGGTTATATAAAAACAAACCTCTCATCAAAATAAAAACTAATAATCATGAAAACAAAAGAATTTGATCAAGAAAAAAAATTATTTTCATGTTCAAAAGTTTAAAGTATAATTTTTGAAAATAAAAAAAAAGAAAAATAAAAACACTAAAATTCTTGGTTTAAGAAAAATTATTTTGGCACCCAAGCATTCTTGGTGCCGGATTGATTAGGGATATGACCCCTATCATTTATGTACAAAGCCCTAAGGTTATGAATCCGTTTGGGCACATATGGTGCACTAGCACGGTCAAAACAAAAATTATACACCTGACCTTTCCGATTGCAATAGGTGCAATGAAGAGGTTTAAATGATTTGTGTTGACCAAGTAGGCATGCGTGGGAATTATTTGCAAATAAAGATTTTTTTTTAATTATATCGCAAATGAGAAACATCTTTAAACAAAGGTGGTTTACTTAAGAAATTTGGCAAGTTTGAATATTTTTTCAAATCATAAAAAAACTTCGCCAAATAGCCAAATTTGCCACAAACATCATATTTTAAAACATGTAGTCTACTAGAAACATTTTGCAAACTTGAATTCTTGTTCAAATCAAAGCAAAACTTTGCCAAATGGCCAAAACAACCACAAAGATCACAATGATACACATGAGCATACTTATGATGAATAATAGGTGCATGTGTGTTTACATGTGATGAAGAGACTTCGAGATGCACAAGAATCAAATTTCCATTTTCCAAATTTAATAAGTCATTGCTTTCTTTAAGCATAGTATTTTCATTTTCAATGACATTAAATTTGGACACTAGCTTCTCATGATCGGATTTCAATTCTACATGCTTGCTTTTAAGATCAATAAAGTTATTTTGTAATTTTGTATAGGCATGAGATAATCTTTCATATGCACAAGCGAGTTCATCAATAGATAAATCATTATTGGAATCAGAATCGCTTACTACACAAGAATTATCCTCTTGTGGCCGTGTGCATGATGCTCCACATGAACTTGAAGAAGAATCCTCCAAAGCTTGTCGGATTGCCTCCAAATCCACTTGATGTGCTTTAATAAATTTTCAAAGTTTGTACGCACTATCAAAATGAACAAATTTGTTAGAAAAGGATGAGTCAAAAGCATTAAGCAAAAATTCTAACCAAAGCTTGTTTATTATAAATATTTTATTATCATGATCGCTCCACTTGGATTTCTCCAATGTGGGCACAATGTAAGCATAATCAATAACTTCCCATAAGTTAATATTTCTAGATTCAACAAATATTTTAAATTTAGAGCACCATTGAGTATAAAGGAAATTTTTATATTTTTGATTAATATTTGGATTATAGCCTAAACAAAATACATTTATATTCATGATATATATGTGAATATATGCAAGCAAGACAAATGTAATCATAACCAGATTAGCACAAATAAGATAACTTGGATCTTTAACTCAAGGCGATTAGACCTTAAATCAAAAAGAACCAAGCTCTGATACCAATTGTTAGACCCTAGAGGGGGGGTGATTAGGGTCTTATGCTAATCTAATCTAATTTTATGCTAATTAAAATTAATTAATAAGTTACCCTAGCAAGTAGAAATAGAACAATATATATGAGCTAGGATGAACAATATGAACTAAGGGGTAGATCCTAGCAATGAGATATACTATGACTTATATGCAAGGATATACAAACTAACACAAGGGTGAAATAAACAATCTACCAAAGTGATAGGGCAATATGAAATGCAATACACAAAGGCAATATGAAATGCAATACACAAAGGCAATATAAGATATAAATACAAGAATAAGAACGCCAATGCAATCACAAACAAAACGATATGATTACGGAGTTCGGTCTAACCACTTGACCTACGTCTCCGCTCCTCACCTCGAGGAGATCTCCACTATTACAACCGAGTTTTCTACATTCACCCGAATAACGTTTACACCACACAATATGGTTTTCTAGTTTACCGAAAACTCTACAACAAACACACTCTTGTAATCCCACTCTACACCCTCTCAAGTGTTGAACTAGACGTGTTGATGCGGCATAATTATGTACCAAAATTGCAAGTACACAATTGATCAAGTTATAGCATAAAAAGTTATCGATCCCACGAGAAAGGTGATTTTAAGAGATTATTAGACTTGGTTCTTATGTTGTGTGCGTGACACAATAGGATTAAAGAATAAGTGTGATTGTGATGAGTGATTGTTGTGAATATATGCAAGAGACAATAAATTGAATTTTAGAGGAGAGAAGAAAGAATTAAAGAATAAATGAAATCATAAGGCAAGAAAGAAGAATGAATAAAATCAAGAAATAAAAGAGAATTCAAGAAAGTTAAGATGGATGATTCAATTTAAGATATGAGAAATCTAGAATTTAATCCACTAGCAAATTTCAATTACAAAATACAAACTATTCTCTTTTTATCATATTTCAACTTAGATTTATTAAGCATAGACTATCAAACCATTAAAGGAAAGTATAACATATCAAATTATCATCTAAATTAAAATTACTATTCATGATAAGAACAACAATAAGATAGTAATCCTAGAATTCATAAGCATAACTTATCAAACCATTTAAGATAAGCATAGATTATCAAATTCTTCTTCTACCGATTAGTTTTCTAGTTGATTATCCTAAACATGAACATTTTAAGTGAAAGAGAATAATTTGCAAAATATAAAAGAAATTAGACTAGCATCATACAATTCTAAGATTCATACAAGAATTAATTTCACATCTTCAGAAATAAAAACAAGAAGAAAAAGAACTAATTACAAAAATAAAAAGAAAAGGAAAATCTAAACTATGAACAAGAAATAAATCTAACTACAAAGAATTAAAATCTAAGCTACAAAATATATTACAAAAATTAATTACAAGAAAATAAATCTACTCTACAAATTAAAGTGCAAAAAAGAAATGAAAAGACAAAATAAATCTATACTACAAGTATAAATTTAAATCTAACTAATAAGCAATAATAAAGAAATTACTAAAAAGAAATAAAAGAGAAAAGAAATGCAAACCTTCAAATTGCTCTTCATCTCCATCCTCATCATTCAACAAAGAGGAGAAAGAATAAATTTAAAGAGGAGAAAAATTATTATTATTAATTTGAACTAAAGTTATAATTTTTGGAAGGCCTTCTCAATTAAGAGTAGCCCTCCTCTCCAAAAGGAGTTATAAAATTTTTCAGACCCTTAACCCCTCACTCTCTACCCCTATTTATAGTAATCATCAATGAATATGAGCTATTGGATTTGTCTTGAGCCCCAAGCAAAGCAATCTCCACCTTTGAATTTGCTTTTTGTTCTTCTCTAGCCCAACATAGGAGGTCCATTTACATATGATTTTTAAAGATGAAAATCACATCTCTGCAGGTCCGGTCTTTGAGTTCATCTTTGGGCCTTCAAGCTTCAAATATTTAAAAATCCAACTGCAGCCATCAAGTCCAATGAAGCAATCAAGTCCAATGTAAAAAATCAAAGCTGTAGTGGGTCCGGTCATTGGAGTTTCTGCATCAAAGTCCGGAGGCGCATTTGATTTTTAAAAGAAAATCAAAATCCAATTGCAGCAACCACCGGCCCAATTCATGCTCATTTGATTTAGAAAATGAA
>NC_033795.1:34222849-34226345 GCF_001876935.1 Asparagus officinalis
GAAAATTTAAAATCTATCAATTTGATCAATTATTACTTAACTCTATTAATTTGGCAAGTGAAATTTTTTACTAACAAAAGATAAATGCTGAGAGAGAGAGAAAAAAAAATATATACTAAAACAAAATACTAACTAACAAAACAAAAGCTTAACTAGCTTACACCCCCATACCCAGACTTTGCAATGTCCTCAATGTACATAATATCCAAAATATCACAGTTTAATAAGTACATGCCAAAATAAAATCAAAGAATGTGAATCCTGATATATTGTTTGATTATCATTTTATTAAGCTAGTATTCATATTGAGTTTAGTTGATTTTATTTTCTCTATGTTTATACACACAACCATTTGACCTTATTGTATTTACATTCATAGTATAATTGGGTTGTGGGATTGTGTAACTTAGAGAGTGAGCTTATAATTCGTTCTCATTCATTGTAGAGAACCAACACTTTGTATTGAGCCTAATTGTGAGGATTCACTTGTAATACACTTGTACACCGAGAGAAGTGTGTGGTGAGAGACGGGGTCGAATCCAAGAGGAGTGGCGTCGGTTGACGTGCCTAGGGAGAGGTTGTAACCGAGCACTTGAGGAGGAGGACACGGGCTAGGACCAACACTTAGTGTGTGAGGTGTGATTGCATAGTGATTGTATTGTGAGGTGTAAACGTTGTTCGGGTGAACGTAGAAAACCCGGTTGTGATAGTGGAGATCTCCTCGAGGTGAGGAGCGGAGACGTAGGTCGTGGGGACCGAACTCCGTAATCATATTGTTTGTTTGTGATTGCATTGGCGCACTTACTTTTATGTTTATATCTTATATCGCCTTTGTATATTGCTTGTTGATTATATTGCCCACTATCTAGTTTAGATTGTTTACCCTTGAGCTTATATATCCTTGCACATACATTGCCTATATCTCTTTGTTAGGATATATCTTGTTGTTCATATTACTTATCCTAGCTCATATACATTGTTGTATTTCATACTTGCTGGGATAACTTATTAATTAATTTTAATTAGCATTAAATCAGATTAGATTAGCATAAGACCCTAATCACCCCCCCTCTAGGGTCTAACAATTGGTATCAAAGCTTGGTGCTCTTTGATTTAAGGTCTAACCACCTTGAGTTAAAAATCCAAGTTATCTTATTTGTGCTAATCTAGTTATGATTACTTTTGTCTTGCTTGCATATTTTCATATATATATCTTGAATACGAATGTATTTTGTTTAGGCTATAAATCCAATGTTGCTCCTAAATTCATTAATTTTCCCTATGCACAATGGGCTTCTAGATTTAAACTATTTGTTGAATCTAGAAATATTGACTTATGGAAAATTATTGATTGTGCTTATATTGTGCCCACATTGGAGAAATCTAAGTGGAGCAATCATGATAATAAAATGTTTAATATGAACAAGCTTTTGTTAGAATATTTGCTTAATGCCTTTGACTCATCCTTTTCTAACAAATTTGTTCATTTTGATAGTGCTTACAATTTATGGAAATTCATAGAAGCACATCAAGGCAACTTGGAGGAAATCCGACGTAGTTTGGAGGATTGTTCTTCAAGTGAGTGTGGAGCATCATCATGCACACGGCCACTAGGCGATAGCCCTAGTGTGGTAAGCGATTCGGAATCCGATAGTGATATATCCATCAATGAACTCGCTTGTGCATATGATAGATTATCTCATGCCTATACAAAATTGCAAAACAATTTTATTGATCTTAAAAGCAAGCATATTAGTTTAAAATCCGATCATGAGTCGCTAGCTTCCAAACTTGATATTGTTGTTAAAGAGAATGCTATTTTAAAAGAAAACAATGAGTTATTAAGTTTGGAAAATAATAACATGTCTTCATCTATTGCTAGCTTAACTCATGCTAATAATAATGCCATGATAGAAGTAGAAATAATTAGAAATGAGTTTAATTCATTTAAATATGATCATGTTTCATCTACTTCTACTTCCAAGGCTTGTACGCCTACAAATGAGTTGGATCATGTTAAAGAACGCATATCATCTTTAGATTCAATCCTTAAAACATGCATTGTAGATAATAAGAAACTTATGGACTTGGGTGCAAAGTCTCGTACTACAACTTCTAAACCCGTACACTTTGCACACTTGTATAGCAAAGCTTATAAATGTTCTATTTGCGGTCGTAAAGGCCATTTAGCTAAGTTTTGCTATGATGCACATAAATCCTCCAAGACTAATGTTTCTTGTGCATCTCATAAGGCTTCTTCATCACATGCACATGCACATGCACACTCTCATAAAGTTCATCATATGCATGCTCATGTGTATTCATGTGATCTTTGTGGTCGTTTTGGTCATTTGGCCAAATATTGTTTTGATTTGAAAAATAAATCTCATTTGCCAAATATTTCTAGTAGACCACATGTTTATAAATGTAATGTTTGTGGTAAACATGGCCACCTAGGAAAGTTTTGTTTTGATAATGTTTCACATTTGCAAAAAGCTTCCAATAATCTATCCTTATTTGCAAATGTTCAATGTGCACCTTTTAATGGTCAACATAAGCAAATGGTTCCTTTCCATTGTACATATTGCAATCGGAATGGTCATTTGAGTGATTATTGCTATGACCGACCCCATGCACCACATATGCCCAAGAGGGTTCATAACCCTAAGGCTTTGAGCTTCATTGATAGGGGTCATGTCCCTAAATCTTTTGGTACCAAGAATACTTGGGTACCAAAACAAATTTGATTTTTAAAACCAAGTACTTTAGTGCTTTTCTTTTTTCTTTTCTTGGTTTTGAAAATTATATCTTTAAAATCTTTTAGTTATGAAAACAATTTTTCTTGTATCAAAATCTTTTGTTTTCATGATTATTTTTTTTGTTTGATGAGAGGACTATGTTTATATAACCCTCCGGATTTATTGGGTGTTTATTCCCAATCATGTTTACCGGATGCTAGAATGATTATATGGGTTGGAACAAGCTTAAGAGCTTGATACATTGTTGCCTCTCTTAAAATTCTTTTATCAAAGATTTTATTTTGACTTGTTGCTTTGAATTCATTATATTTTACTTATATGATGATATTTATATGTTTGTGCTCATGGATCATCTATTCGTGCCTTATAATATATTCTATATGTGGTTTGATCAATTTTGATCAAACATTGTTTTTGGACTCAAATCTTGATTTATGATTTTATTTGAGTGATTTGTTTTCACTTGAAAACTTTTTTCATGGTTCTCATGTTTTCCTTTTCTTTTGATTTCATAAATCTATATTTACACATGGTTTTTATGGTCTTTGATATGAGACACTATTTTTCATATTGATATATTCATATGTGTTCTCATTATCTCTTGAATGTGAGTGATTGTTAGCATATCTTTTATGCTTTCTCACATATTTTCCATGATCTTTATTTCGTATTCTCCATATGGCATTTTGATAGGGGGAGCAATCCCTATATCTTTTTTATACTCACCTATGCTTATT
>NC_033795.1:34227345-34230447 GCF_001876935.1 Asparagus officinalis
AACAGACTGCTATACAAAGTATCCAAACCCGACTCAATGTCCTGTACATATGGAATATCAACGTACTACCTCATGTAGTACTGAACTGAGTTCATCAACGATATCCATCTTATGTATAAACTATATAAATCTAGTATATCGACACACTATCCTATATAGTACTAAGTTATAATCATCAACGATATCCAATGAGTGTATGAACAATCTCTAACTCTATTATAAACAACCCAATTCTTATTAAACCCACTTTGGGATACTAATGTATGTGCAATGCCATTGTACTTATGTATTCATATAATTACATGTGAGGAAGTGTGGCTCGAACCCCACAAACACATCTCAAACAAATACAAAACAAAACTCAGGAAATCAAGTCTTAGTAGTCGACTACTAGCCTGATTAGTCGACTACTCTGAGTTCATCCAGAAAATGGAAGATTCTAACTAAGTGTTAGTAGTCGACTACTATTAACATTAGTCAACTACTCTGCTATAAAACAAACTCTGTGAAATGCATTAGGTAAGGAGTAGTCGACTACTTCTCCGTTAATCGACTACTATGAGTTCAACAGAAGTCACAATCTCATAATTTTGATGTTTTAGTGTTTTATTCTCAAACAAAACTTGTTTAATTCACATGCAACTTAGGAAAATGGGTTTTTGTCCTTTGAAAACAATTATCATAGACTAATTCTCATGATTCGACTCTTGAATTAACACTAATTAAGGTTAAACATCTTAATTATCCATATTCTCACATAACACATGAATTTAAGACATGAATTAACTCAGACATAATTATATCTGAATATGAAACATGGATTAACTGATTTAAACACGTTCATTTCACTGTGATCTGACAATCTAAGTTTCAAACATGATTAATCTACAAGAAGACTTAATTTATTATCAATTTAGGGTTTTGCCCATGAGTTAGACTTTGATTATCATATTAAAACAAAATTAATATTTATCCTAATGATCATGATCATATTTCCAACATAAACAATAAGGAAAAATATTAGATCTAACATGGATCACAGATCTATTATAAAAATCTATCTTTTTATTTCACAAAACTAAAAAAAGGCATGAAGAACATTGATTTAATCACTTTAAATGTTATAATTACTAAGGGTGTAGGAACAGGTGAAGCTGATCTTGCCTTAGAGTGTTTCTGGAGTCCTCAAACACGTGTGTGCAAGATCCTTCTTTAACGATGATGCCAAAACTTTGCCTACCTCTCAACAAATGCCTCAAAACTCTCTCAAAACTCACAAACTAGGGTTTAGGGTTTGAGAAGGAAGGTGGTTGCTATTCTCATAAATTTTCTCTCTAAAAAGAGGGTTTAAACATGTATGAAAAGAGATATAACAACCTGGGTTCAGATATAAACCAAATCAAACCCGAAATCTGAAAGAAAATCTGGAAACAACCTCGATTGTCGACTACTATTCAGAGTAGTCGACTACTAAGCTGGTTAGACGACTACTCTGAGTAGTAGTCGACTACTAACAGCCCAGAAACAGGATTGTGCATGTTTTCGTGCATGTTTTCCATCTTTACTGTTTTCCATATTTACTCACATATATACATTGGATTGATCTCAAATCAATCCCTAGCATACTCAAACATTAGAATATTGATCTCAAATCAATCCCTAGCATACTCAAACATTAGAATATGTTATTTATCACCATATAACATAATTATTATTATTTATCACATAATATTCAAATTCACGGGGTTTTACACTAGATTTTCCTCTTTATTTTTAATTTTTCTTTATTTATTTCTTGGTTTTATTTTCCTCTATTTCTTCATCTTCCTTTCTCCCCTCTTAATTAATTTTTATTTTATTTGCATTTATAGTCGTGACCACTCTCTTTATCTCTCTACAGTCATTTCTATCACTTCTAATTGTCACACACACAACTTAAGAACTAATTTTGATTATTTTGTATAACATCTTTCTCATGGGATTGATAATTTTCTACACTATAACTTGACAGTTGTGTGCTTGTAACTTAGATTTTATTTACCTCTGATCAAGTTTTTATTGTCGTTACCTGGGAATGGTGCTTATAAGTATGATTTTTATATTTTGGTTCTTTAATTTGTGTATTTACTTGTGAAGGAACAACTTTGAAGACTAAAGATCAATGATTAAAGATTAAAGATTGAAGATTTGCCATCAAAAGGATAGAACCCTCTTGCTTATGGTAACTCCTCTTTCTAGTATTTTCAATTTCACCCTTTTTTGTTAGTTTCTCACAATTAGAGATAATTAGGATCTAAATTTATTTTTTACTTTTATCAACCTTAATAAAATTCACCATCTATTTGGGCATTTACTAACAAGATAGTAAATTCAAATAAGAGCTCTTCTTCTCACATTTGTTTGATTGTTGACCTTAATTAAAAAATCAAAAGATTTTATTTTTACATGGTTTTGTAGTTTCTTTTAATTCTTAGGGTTGCATTGCTTATAATAGTAGGAATTCTTCAAAGTAATTTGAGCATCTTGATTTGACATTCATGTAAAAATATTCTTAAGGGCAAAAACCCATTAATCAGGATAAGGTAACGGATTTTATCATTCTTTCCTTAACCCACAACTCACTTAATTCCTCACTACACAAACCCAAGCCTTTTAAAACTCATTAGACGTTGGCCTTAAAGAACTCAAGCTTATTTAGGAACAAGAACTTCTTAAGTGATACGGTTTAAGTTTACTTAAATCTGTTAGTGTTTAAGGCAAGGTTTAAGGGTTGTGTAAAGCACTTGGCAAGGAACAAGGTGCTTAATAAGTCTTTGACCTTACTCTAGTACTATTTTTACCTGGCTAGCTGACCGAGTAAACTTCAATCTTTTCACTAAAGGAGTTTTTTGGTTAGGAGTTAGTCTAGTTGAGTCTAGGCTTGAACCTGGAATTTAAAGTGATTAACACAAAATGACTGTTTCTGATTTATTTTAGTTAGGTTTTTATTTTATCCTTCTCCTTCTTCTCATTATCCTTTAGATCTTTTAGTTATTTTCCTCTAAAAAAGCCTAACTTTTGTTTTCTTAGAATTTTTTAATTTTAGTTAATTTAAAAAATTAT
>NC_033795.1:34231447-34234461 GCF_001876935.1 Asparagus officinalis
CTCGTTGGTTCGTCGGTTTGTGCCGAGCTGTGCTAAGGGACCTATAAGCAATTTTATATGCCTACAGGCTAGGAAAAGTCTTTCCGCATCGGCCCATGACTTAATAGAGCATGGTTCCAACTTGCGGAACCATTCGAAGGCTACCCCTTTGAGGGTGCTGATGAATAGTCGGGTGAGGATGGCGTCGTTCCCGGTGAGGAATTCGGTCTGAGCCATAAAGTAGTAGATGTGCTGTGAAGGGGATCCCTTACCATCAAATTGTACCAAACTGGTGGATTTGAATTTTGCCGGGTAGGGAACCGTGTCCCACTCGATAGGGTACTGCCTGACCACCCCCAGTTTGTTCATGTTTTGTTGGAGCTTTAAGGAATTGAGTTGGCTTTGGAACTCGTCGAATCTCTTGTCCCGGGTAGTACCCTCAGAGCGCGACGTTCCTACCGATGACTTTGAGGAGTGATCCGACAGGAGTTCAGCATTATCCTCCTGTTCAGTCGTCTGATTAGGAGTAGGCTCCCATGCCTTGCCTCCCGCTGGCCTCCGTGGGGGTACGCGTGACCTTCTTGTTTTTCTTCTTTTTATTCAGAAGCTGCTCTAACATATCTCTTATGGACTCGATGGCGACCTGATGTTCTTCAAACTTTTGGGCGATCGTCTGATCACTCGAGGTGTCAGCCATGTGCACTCTTGCTAGCTCATCGTGGCTCAAATGCGAGGTCTGAGACGTAGCCACCGCCAAACAAACTTCTTCTTCATCGCCGGAAGGGGGCGCTAGGAGACCGTAATCGAGCAGGATGTTTACTCCCGTACGACTGTGGGTGTGCAGGAATATACTATCACGCTCGTGTCGAACCAGCGGGTGACTAGACCCCAGGAAAGAGTCCAAGTTTAGAGGATCTGGAAGTACGTTTTTACCCTTCCCTGTCACGTTGACCGTAGTAGACGAGAGCGCTAAATCATCGAGGGCGCGCCTTCTTTGGTGGTTACGCCTTCGACGAGAAGATCTCGGTTGGGAAGGTCATTGAGCAAGCCTTTTGAACATTGAAGTTTACGCCGTTCCTATACACTGACAGTTGACGAGTACTGTTTGGATAAGCCTTTCGCAGTGACACTGAGGATTCGCCTCATGCATGGTGTATTTGCGAGTTAGGTAATGTTCGCGGGGAAAATCGTTTCTTTCTTTGTTATTGATTCCATTGCCGTCTTAAATAACAACTTTTTGGGTTACAAAGATCCGGTATTTTTATAAGATCCGGTTACAATGAAAATCAAAGAAAAATAAACAAAGATTACAACTTTCTCCTTGTGAACAAATCGCGAGCTCCTGTTTTGCGGTCGCTCGCTTTTGTGGGTTCTTTGCCTGCGCCGGGGTTTATTCGTGGACCACCGCGAGATCTAGATCTGATCAGATCTAAGTAGTACTACGGGTATTATTCCACGAAGGGAATAATAGCCGGGGAGGATTGATTCACCAAGGAAACAATCGTCCAAGTCTCGGGATCTAAGACCAAGCTTAGATCCGGAGTACGTCTGCGTAGATCTGAGATCCGGTCCTCTCGAACACCTGCCTTATTTGGCGTTGACGATCGCCGAGCACCAGATCTGGATGAACAAGTCCTCGAAGTCCCAAAGCTGAGATCTTTTTTAGATCTGAGTCTCCAATCTAGCAGGGCTTCGCCTCTCTCCCAATTTTCCAACCTTTTCAAATGAACCACCCCCTTTCCTATTTATAGCCAAGCGTCACTGTGCCCGTGTGCACGTGTGGCCACCTCATGGATGGCCGGCCACCTCAAGGTGGCTCGGCTCATGCCGAGCCACCCTGAGGTGGCTCGGCTTTGGCCGAGCCACCCTAGGGTGAGGTGGCTCGGTTTCGGCCGAGCCCCTCCGGGTGTTTGGGTTCCGTCGTTCGGTTGTTGTATCCGCTTCGTCCGTGATTCGGTTATGCGGTTGATTGGTCTGGAATCGATTCGTTGACTTGATTCCTGATTTGGCAGTAAATCTACTTCTGAGTTCGAGTCCAAAACTGATCTTGATTTGATCGTGATTCGTCCGAGTCTGCTCTTGGTTGGATGACTCGTTGACTCTTCAACACTTGGCTTGATTCCAAGCGCGAATGGATGTATTCCGTGGCTTGCGTGTGATTCGTCGATCTTCGTCATCTCGTTGGTTCGTCGGTTTGTGCCGAGCTGTGCTAAGGGACCTATAAGCAATTTTATATGCCTACAGATACCCCCTCCAAAGTATTTCAGCCTCGTTCTTTTATAGAAGAGTCTGGAATACTTTGGATATGATTGTCCCCACCTTCAGTCGGTGTAATGGGACCTTGGAATGACTTCCGTTCTTGATTCCTTCAATCTTCCAGGCTATTCGGTGCTTTGTCGAATGGCTGTAAGAGTTCCGGTGCTGCATTTATTGTCTGACTGTTGTCGGAATTTTAAACTTGAAGTCGGTTCCTGATTTTCTAATCTTTAGCTGACCATCGATTATTGGCGTCGAATCTTTGTCTGCAACGCGTTGTCCGGCGTCGTGTTGTTGAGTTATCCTTAAGAATGTTTATAAAAACATTCTCCAGGAACTTCTCAACAAAAATTAGGGAACAGTTTATACTCATATACCTTATTGGAGTATTAAGAAGCAGTTTATACTCGTATACTTTTCGGAGTATTGATTCTTTCATTGCAACGCATTGATCGGCGTTGACCTAGGGTTACGCGTTGACCGGCGTTGACCTAGGGTTTTGAACGTCGTACGTTTAAGTTTGGTCGCAACGTATTGATTGGCGTTGACCTAGGGTTACGCGTTGACTGGCGTCGACCCTAGGGTTTCGAACGTCGTACCAAAGAGGAGATATGCCAATATTTTGATGCCTACAGCTCATCCGCGATCAAGAACGGTAGTCGGGTAAAGCTCATCAAACTCGTGAGCGGCTGAGGTTTGCCAAAAATTCTTACTATAAATCGAGGTCACTTGACGGCATGCAGCGTTCATTAGTTGGTCTCTCGTGACTGACATCCCTA
>NC_033795.1:34235461-34236177 GCF_001876935.1 Asparagus officinalis
TTGTTCGTCTTCACTTCTCTAAGCGGAATCGCTTCAGCCCACTTTGAGAAATAATCTGTGATCGCGAGGTGTTTCGGGTGTTTCGGGTCCCGTTTTGTCCCCGTACGCCTATTTTAGGCCCAAATTCGCCCGGTTTCGTCGATTATTGGATGTCTTGATGAAAATCGACACCAATCAACGTTCGACGATTCGAAACACTAAGGGTCAATGCCGGTCAACGCGTAACCCTAGGTCAATGCCAGTCAACGCGTTGCAACACAAGTCAACGTTCGACGATTTGAAACCCTAAGGGTCAACGCCGGTCAACGCGTAACCCTAGGTCAACACCAGTCAACGCGTTACAACATAAGTCAACGTTCGATGATTCAAAACCCTAGGGTCAACGCCGGTCAACGCGTAACCCTAGGTCAACGTCAGTCAACGCGTTGCAACCAGAGTCAACGTTTGACGATTCGAAAACCCTAGGGTCAACACCGGTCAACGCGTAACCCTAGGTCAACGCCAGTCAGCGTGTTGCAACCAAAGTCAACGTTTGACGATTCAAAACCCTAGGGTCAACCCCGGTCAACGCGAAACCCTAGGTCAACGCCAGTCAACGCGTTGCGACATAAAGTCAACACACGATGATCCGAAACCCTAAGTCAACACAATATGACGGAGGTAGTTCAAAGTCAACTCAATGACACGAGCCAAACTCAATTCATCAGCTGCGGACT
>NC_033795.1:34236329-34237752 GCF_001876935.1 Asparagus officinalis
TTTCCGAGACACCCCAAGGGTGTCTCGGAAATTCCGAGACACCCTAGGGGTGTCTCGGATTTTTCTGAGACACCTAGGGTGTCTAGGCACCCTAGGTGCTCCCCATTGCCTATAAATAGCCCCCTTGGGCCTCATTTTTGGAGATCTAGATTTTTGGTGAAGTTGGCGAAGCCCTGCTGCAGTGAAGAGTGGTCGAGTGCTTCAACCGAGGAGGAGAGAGGTCTTCATCAGATCCTTCATCACCCGTCCCCCCTTTTCCTTAGTATTACCCTTCGCCGGTAATCACTAAGAAGATCAGATATCTCGTTTTAGCCGAGATAGACGCTTCAGGCTTCTAGATCTCACGCGGATCAACGAAGCTCTGTCCGATTTTTTGGAACAGATCTGAGTGCCAGGTAGTCCACGGATATTGACGTCCCCGTCACAGGCAAAAGACCCATGCAAGCAGAAGACCGATAAACGATCTCTGCGTTTGTTTAGACGAGAGTTGTAACTTTTGTTTTCATTTTGTAAAGGTCTTATAAAAAGACAATCTTTTTTCTCATTGTAACGACTAAAGTTGTAATGAATACAGCAATGAATACAACAATTTTCGACGCAAACAACCTTGTCATTCAGAATAAATACAGAAAGATCACAAAAGAAGCAAATGCGGAGTCTCTATTAATAGATCGAGTCAAAAGCATACAATAAAAAGCTCGTTAGCCCGAAGGCAGTTGGCGGTCGAGGATATGAGACTTTAAACTAAAGAGTCTATCTACATAACTCCGCTCGAGTTCTGCCTGCACATCAGCTCGAGCAGATTCTTCAGAACTGCTTAAAATCTCCGCGGCTTCACTCTTCAGCTTCATCAGTCTCTCCTGGGTGGATCCTAGCTTCTCGAGTGCCTGCTCACGAGAACGCTCTAGTCCAGCCAGGTCATCTGCAATAAGAGCAGCAGATTCCTCGGCGCACTTCAAGGCCTCTTTCAACCTAGTCACTTCCTCGCGGCTCGAGTCCAAAGAGCGGAGTTATCCGTATCTTTCCTCGCCATGTTAGCCATTAGCTGCGCAATGGAGCTCTCATGTGACTGAAGCTCGCATCCGATGGAAGATCTCAGGTCACGCCACTGTGCCAGCCTATGCTCTAGCTGAGAGGACACGAAAGAAGAAGCCCCATTAATCTCCAATTCCTTCAACTCTCGGATCACTGACTCCAGAACAGCGAAATCGGCAGTGAAGGAATCGGCCAATTCCGGGTATCCTTCTTCCCTCATCATCATCATGTGGCGAGAAAAGGAACGCCTGAACTGATCGGGATAGTATCCTCGATGAAGAAGTTTCTCGATCATGCCATTATAAAAGACGGTTAAAAGGCCGAGGTCCGTACGAAAAATGTCTCTGTCAGGATCAGTATCGACCAAAAGGGCGCGGACACGCTCATA
>NC_033795.1:34238752-34241705 GCF_001876935.1 Asparagus officinalis
GAAATGACTCTGTAATCTGGTTGCCCTATGAGGTCGCTATGATCAACTCAGACCCATCGGATTCCTACAAACTGACTGTTTTAGTAAAACAGTCAATACTGACATGATAGGATGATAGCCAATCCATACCTAGAATGATATCGAACTCCAACATTCGCAAAATAATCAAATCAATGATGAACTAGGACTCATCTAGATGATGACATATCTCCTACAAACACTCTCCAATAGGGATACCTCCCCTAAAAGAGTAGAGATAGATAATGGAACGTCTAAGGGATGTGCAACTAGCTGAAGCCTATCCGATGAAAGGAAGTGTGAAGCTATTGAATTCGAATCACAGATGCGAGTTTTATGGAAAAATGTCACTAAAGAAAGTACGCTTCCCACAATGGACTCACTCCGGACCGCCTATTGTCGCTTACGTACATTGGTCAGTGGCTGGCAGACTGTTGAATTGGCAGTGGCTGGGAAACATAAAGGGACTGTCATGTGCCCAGTCAGGAATTGGGCCTGATATGCGCAATATCCTGACCTTTGGCCCTCAGATTCTCAGCCGCCCTCCGCAGAATGGCAGGTGTGCGTTCTATTCCTTGCCGGCTGCTGGCCATGCAAGTATTATTCACTCTGCAGTCGTCCGTGGCGTACCCGGTTACTCAGTTGAGAATCACGAGTAATGTCACTTGACCGTACGGTGACCGCGAGTGACCGATATGAGTCGTGATGAACCTTTGGCAGTCTTGGGAATCGGGAAGAGTCTTGGTTGCGGCGTTGGGGTATCGGATGTGTTTATGTCGGTTCTTATTCTCTGGCACCAGTGAAAGTAGTTTGCCGCACGGGGTTGGGTCCGAGGATGGTGGGTATTGTGGGTTGTTGTTTATTTCCAGGCTCGCACCAGTGAAATCGTTTCACACTGGGTGGGTTTCTGAGGACGGCGTCGGTATTTATTGTTTATTTTGAGGCTCGCACCAGTGAATCGTTGTCGCACTGGGGTGTAGTTAAGCGAGGCGGTCTGGTTATTGTGATTATTGATTATTGTTCCAGGCACGCACCAAGTGGAAGTCGTTCGCGACTGACGGTGTGGGTTTGAGCACGGTGAGCTAGTGAGGATGTGTTCGGTTCGATGTGCGCGATCGTCGGCAGTGGTGAGAAACCTTTGACCCTTTGTGTTGGGATGTGAACCATGACTCTGTTATATGATGGCTAGCATACATGACTCGTTCTTGGGTAATTATGAGGTGTCAAGTGAGATATAGTCTCAGTGTGTGTTTTTCATAGCATGGGAGCTGTTTGTAATATTCGGTGATTATTGTACAATTCGAGACACTTATGGTGGATCGGGGATAACTATACCGGATGAGGGTTTTCTTGTCTTGGATTACTGTTCGCGTTCGACCTACTGACGTCTCTGTTGTGATTTTTAAGTATTTAATTCCATTCATGGGTACTGATCTTGTTGGCTTGGGATGAGTATGAGTCTGAGTCGCTTGCGCGGTAGCTGCATGACTCCGTGTACCCTTCTGCAGTCGAGTTTTGGCATGCGTTTATGTTTGATCATCAATTTAGTAGTAGTTTCTCATGTTGATTTTGTGCATCTATGTAGTTATACGCGTTCTTTGTGGTGTCTTCTGTTATCGTATGCGTTTTTCCGATTAGGATTTTCGTCTGTTCTGAGTTCTTCGTTTGTTGGGGTCGGGCTCTGTGCCGTTGTGCCCGAGTACAGGCCGCTGACGGCGCGGTGCACCTTTTTTCTCTGGTGTTACCATCAGGACTGTAGAGAAGAACGAGGTTCAGTGCTTCGAGATGCGCTAGAGCGTGTGAGGAATTGCTTAGCGGACTGGCCTGCAGATTAGCAGAAGTAGAAGCCGAAGCGTTGAAGGTTGCCCATTCCTTCAGTTCTGTGTTTGTATATTTTACTTCCTTCTTGATCGATGTATGTATTTATTGTTCTTTCAGTATTTCATTCAGAGCTAGTTTTGTATAAGGTCCATGTTGACCCGAGTTAGTTTACTGTGCGCTAGGGATGAGATATATCAATTTATGATAGTGCGTATGTGGATCTTTGTTCTGAGTTGGTGGTCCGTCATTGATGATTCTGGCTGAGTTTTTGTGATCGGGGACCTGTGACTTCGTAGTTCATATTTTAGTTCCTAGGCACGCTTCAGCATATTGGATTAAGAAGGGAAAAAAAAAAGAGAAAAAAAATGGTAGTGGTATAATTTTCTTTCTCAATCCTAATGACGTGCAGGGTTGCTGTCGAGCACTTCGCGAGGTTCCCCAGTGTATTTTGGAAACGCGGCATGACAGGTTAGTTTGAGGGCTCTGCCGGTGTTAGCAGGTTCACCACCGATTAGCGGAATTCTCCACTGAGCGCAAACAGGCTCCGTAGGTAGCCTCATAGACCGTGCATGGCATACCGTATAGCAGTCAGGCTAGCAACACTCTGAACGTGGAGTGGCCAACCGGTTTGCACTGCATCACCCTTAGTTACTGAGTGATTTTCTTAGTCAGCCCATGGCGTCCACGGGAGGGTCCAGCGAGCCTACACCAGGACTCACGGCTCCCATGCCCAGTTTTACGTTGCAAAGCAGGGATGGCCTTGGCTTGTAGCCTAGTGAGAGTACCACGAAGATGGAGGGACTTAGAATTTCAGGGATCATCAGATTCTCTTGTAGCCCACAAGTGGAAGGAAGATGTGGGGAATATTCTTGACTTGCTTATGTGGATTTAGTCTAGAAGCAAAGGTTAGCAGCTTTCAGCCTAAAGGGTGATGTCGGGGGATGCTATAGGCTTCAGTTCACCCTAGAGAAGCGAATGACACTTTCATGGGAGGATTTTTTCTATTTCTTTGAAGAGCAGTACATATCTTCCGCGGCACGGGCCGAGAAAAAGCTGTAGTTGTCCAGACTGGAATAGGGAGATATGTCTATAGCAGATTATGAGAGCTAGTTCA
>NC_033795.1:34242705-34244715 GCF_001876935.1 Asparagus officinalis
GTGAAGGGAGGACTTGTTGCCAATGTCTATTATAAACATTGACAATGGTCGTGCCCGTCGCTAATGCTCATTGGCGACGGACCTTCTTCCATCGCCAATGTCAATTGGTGATGGACAAAACCGGTCGCGAATGATCATTGGCGACGGACAATATTTCTTCGCCCATATGTTGTAGCGACAGACTATTTTCATCACCAAAAATGCATGTCGCCAATACTCTCCCATCGTCAATACTCTTTCGTCGCCAATGTTCTTTTGGTGATGGTCGAACCTGTCACCAATGAACATTGGTGACAGATTTATTGGCGACGGGCCCATATGTTAGACCCTATAGGGGGGGTGATTAGGGTCTTATTCTAATCTAATCCTGATTATATTCCAATTAAAGTTATATTGATTAATTTGTTCATGCAAGAAATATATGAGATAGATATGAGCAACAACGTGAAAAATAAGCACAAATAAAATGTACGCTAAGCAAAGACAAACACACGATATGTTTACGAGGTTCGGTCCCCACGACCTACGTTCCCGCTCCTCACCTCGAGGAGATCTTCACTATCACAATCCGGTTTGGAAGCCGGAACTTCTACACACTAGGTTTACAAGTTTACCGAAAACTCTCACACAATAAATACTATGCAATTACACTTTACACACTAAGTGTAGGATTCTCGCTTGTGTCCTCCTCCTCAAGTGCTCGAATACAACATCTCCCTAGGTTTGTCAACCGACGCCACTCCTATTGGATTCGCCCTGTCTCACGCGTCACACTTCTCTCGGCGCACAAGTGTATTACAAGCGATACTCACAATAAGGGTTTAAATACAATGATTTGTTCTTGATAATAAATGAGAACACAATGAAGCTCACTCTCACTAAATCACACACCACTACCCAACAATATATTGTATGAAAATATTATAAGCTCAATACAGTGTGTGTGATAAAAGTGAATAGAAACTATGTAACTCAAATAATATAGCTAAGATATGAAAATGAAATAACAAGCTATATGAAAATGAGTTTAGAAAACTTCTCAATAAACAAGAAGAACTATAGAAGATGATGAGGATAAGATCATTAGTTGGAATTGAAAGCCTCTTCTTGTTGTAGAAAACTTCTTTTGAAACAGACCAACAAAACTAGCTTAAACACTTATTAATCTTTTGATAAAACTCACTGTAAACAAAACTCTGGGTATTTTGAAAGAGGAAGACACTGGGATATTTATACCCACTCAAGACATCAGCCAAAACAACATAGAAAAGACCAAAATACCCCCAAAGAATCAAATCAGAAAATAGCCATTGCAACACAACGGTCAATACGGCGGTCGATCGTGAAAAACTGGCGGTCGACCATGAAGAACTGACGGTCGACCGCGAAGCACAAAAAGTAAGAATATAGCTTTGGAAACCAGACAGTCGATCGTGACGGTCGACCACGAAAGTCTCTGGATGGCTTATACGTAGGAGAAAGCGTACACATGAACTTGAATCTTTAACTCTTGATCGCCATGTGTTAAATTCCTGTAAAGAGAAAAACAAACCACAAAAACTAGAAAATAGATTAGCTATAAATTGTTTGACAAATCATCATCAAAACCATAGGGCCAACAATCTCCCTCTTTTTGATGATGGCAAACAATTTATTAAAAGAGATGAAATTCTTATAAATAAACCAATAAACCAAACATCAACATGTAGTTTTTACATCAATATGAATAAACCAACATCAACATGAATAAACCAATAAATATATAGTTTTTCTCCCCCTTTGACAACATCAAAAAGGGGGAAAATAGGAGCAACGCTCCCCCTGCATTCATGCACAGATGTTAAGCAAATGTATAGTCAATACTCCCTCTATCAATTTGCATAAATAACATAACAATAAAAGAAAGAACATATATAGGGGCTAAACATCCTATGGATCCATAAACATTTTATGGATCCATAAACATTCATAAACATCCATAACCATTTAACAATCAACTATCTAATATTT
>NC_033795.1:34245715-34247946 GCF_001876935.1 Asparagus officinalis
GTTCCGGATAGTGACCTTGTTTAACTCTCGATAATCTATACATAGGCGCATATTGTCGTCCTTCTTCTTCATGAAAAGGACTGTAGCTCCCCATGGAGATTGATTTCGGCAAATAAATCCTTGAGATAAAAGCTCATCTAACTGAGTCTGTAGCTCCGTCATCTTAGCAGGTGCCATACGATAGGGTGCTCGGGATATTGGTGTTGTGCTCGGCTATAACTCGATGTAGAACTCAACCTCTCTTAGGGAGGTAACCTAGGTATATCCTGAAAGACATCCTGATAATCTGAGACAACTCTAGTCTCACCCAAATCAGTACTCTGGTCTCTCAGCATCACCTCCTCTATGTACGTCGGAAATGACTCTGTAATCTGGTTGCCCTATGAGGTCGCTATGATCAACTCAGACCCATCGGATTCCTACAAACTGACTGTTTTAGTAAAACAGTCAATACTGACATGATAGGATGATAGCCAATCCATACCTAGAATGATATCGAACTCCAACATTCGCAAAATAATCAAATCAATGATGAACTAGGACTCATCTAGATGATGACATATCTCCTACAAACACTCTCCAATAGGGATACCTCCCCTAAAAGAGTAGAGATAGATAATGGAACGTCTAAGGGATGTGCAACTAGCTGAAGCCTATCCATGAAGGCATGAGAGATAAAGGAATGTGAAGCTCTTGAATCGAACAAGATCCGATATGGAAAAGAATTCACTAAGAAAGTACCTTCCACAATGACTCCACTCGCACCATGGTCGCGTGGTACGACTACATAAATTTTGTCAGTGGCTGGCAACTGTTGAATTGCAGGCTGGGAAACATAAGGGACTATCTGTCCCATAGGAATCTTCTGAATGGCGCAAATCTGACCTGTTGGCCCCTCAATTCTCAGAATGGCAGGTGGTGCTTCTATCCTCCGCTGCTGGCCATAACTATTCATTGCATTTATACCCGGTTATAGTTGAGAATCACGAGTATGGCTTGACCGTAGTGACCCGTGAGATATGAGTTGTTAACTTGGACTTGGGATGGGAAAGTCTTGGTTCGTGTTATCGGATGTGTTTATTGTTTATTTCTAGGCTCGCACCAGTGAATCGTTTCGCACTGGGGTGGGTCTGAGGAGCGGTGGTATTGTGATTGTTGTTTATTTCCAGGCTCGCACCAGTGAATCGTTTCACACTGGGGTGGGTCTGAGGAGCGGTGGTATTGTGATTATTGTTTATTTTCAGGCTCGCACCAGTGAATCGTTTCGCACTGGGGTGAGTCTAAGGAGCGGTGGTATTGTGATTATTGATTATTTCCAGGCACGCACCAGTGAATCGTTTCGCACTGGGGTGGGTTTGAGGTACTAGTGAGATGTGGTTGTTAACCAGATATCCGATAATGTGAACTTTGACCCTGTGTGGGATGTGAACCAGTGACTTGTTATAGGATGGCTAGATACATGACTCGTTTCTTGGCTAAGTATGAGTTCTAGTGAGATATAGTCTAGTTGTGTTTCTTTTCATACATAGATCAGGATTAATATTTAATTATTTACAATTCGAGACATATGGTATGGTATATACATGAGGGTTTTCTTGTTTGGATTATTTCGCTCGACGTACTACGTCTCTTGTTGTAGATTTTTAAGTATTAATTCCATCTATGGTATGATCTTGTTGCTTGGATGATTAGTCTGATCGCTAGCTGCATGACTCGTTACCTGATCGATTTTGGATGCTTTATGTTATCATAATTTAGTAGTGTTTTCATGTTGATTTGTGGATTTTAGTTATACGTTCTTTTGTTGTTTCTGTTATCGTATCGTTTTTCGCATTAGATTTTCGTCTGTTCTATTTTCTTTGTGGGGTCGGGTCTTGCCGTGTGCCATACACGCTGACGTACACCTGTTTTCTCTGGTGTACATCAGACTTAGAAGAAGAACAGGTTCAGCTTGGAGATGCGCTAGAGCCGGAGGATTCTTAGCAGGAGTGCCTTGCAGATTAGCAGAAGAAGAAGCCGAAGCTTAGTCATTCCCTTCAGTTTGTTTTGTAGTACTTTTATTTCCTTTTGATCAGTGTATTTTTATATTCTTCAGTATTTCATTCAGATAGTTTTGTATAAGGGCATGTTGACCCGATTATTATGTCTAGGATGAATATTCATTATGATATGTATTATTTTATTCTGAGTTTGTCTATTATATTCTTGCTGATTGTGATCGGGGACCTGTG
>NC_033795.1:34248946-34250754 GCF_001876935.1 Asparagus officinalis
GATCTCGTGTAGATCTCAGATCTGTTCTTTCTTCCTCTCGAAATCCTGCCTTTTCTGACGTGGATGCTCTTCGAGGATCAGATCCGAATGTGCAAGTCTTCAAGTCTTCAGAGCTCCGAGTTCACTCTTCAATCCGGCAGAGTTCCGGCTCTTGAAAGTTCCCCTTTGAAAATGAACACCTCTAGGCCTATTTATAGGCTCTCAAGACTGTGCTCGCGCACAGAGAAATGTCGGCCACCCATAGGTGGCCGGCACTATGCCGAGCCACCCATGGGTGGCTCGGCTTTAGCCGAGCCCCCTTAGGTGTGGGTTTTTTCCGAGTTTTTGAGTTGTGTTCGTTTTCCGGTTCTGTCCGTGATTTGGTTGATTGAGACTCTGATTTGTTGATCTGATTTGGCAGTAAGTCTGATTCCTGATTTGGCAGTAAATCCACTTCTGAGTTCGAGTCCGAAACTGATCTTGATTCGATCGTGATTCGTCCGAGTCTGTTCCCGGTTGGATAACTCGTTGATTCTTTAACACTTGGCTTGATTCCGAACGCGTATGGGTGCATTCCGTCGCTTGCGTGCGATTCGTCGATCTCGTCGCCTCGTTGGTTCGTCGGTTTGTGCCGAGCTATGCTAGGGGACCTATAAGTAATTTTATATGCCTACAGTTGGAAATGACGTAAATCGTCTGTCCCACCAAGTAATGACGCATCTTTTGCATTGCGAATACCAATGCGAGGCATTCCTTCTCAATCATTGGATATCGAGACTCCGCGGCCTGTTCGTGACGGTTATCGTCGTCTTGTGCTAGTAAAGCACTTATCGAGTGGTTCATCGCCTTGATGTAAATCAAGAACGGTTTACCCGATTTCGGTGCAACGAGAACAGGAGGATTCGCCAGATACGTTTTGATATCTTCGAATGCTTTTTGGCAGGCGTCGTCCTAGATGAATGACACCCCTTTCTTGTTTAGCTTAGAGAATGGTTGGCACTTCCCAGAAAGGTTTGAGATGAACCGCCGGATGTAAGCTAGCCGCCCTTGCAATCCTCTGAGCTCTCTCAGGTTTCTAGGAGGTTGTAGTTCGTGTATCGCCTTCACCTTGTCAGGATCGATATGTATACCTTTAGTGGTAACGACGAATCCAAGGAATTTTCCGCTGGACATTCCAAGGAACGATTTAGTGGGGTTCATCTTCAATTGATGACTCCTCATGAGATCGAACATCGTCTTTAGGTCCTTGATGTGATCTTCTTTGTTGCGGCTTTTTACAACCAAATCGTCAACGTAGCACTCAACTGTTTTCCTGAGATGTTCTTGGAAAATTTTAGTCATTGCTCGTTGGTACGTGGCGCCTGCATTCTTTAGACCGAATGGCATCACCGTGTAGCAGAATACACCGAGGGGCATTCTGAATGCTGTATGCTTCTCGTCATCGGGGTGCATCTTGATTTGGTTATATCCTGAAAAGCCATCCATAAAAGACATTCTCTCAAATCCGCATGTATTGTCGATAATGACATCCGTGATCGGGAGAGGAAAGTCATCTTTTGGACATGCCGTATTCAGGTCCCTGAAGTCGATATAGATCCTGATTTTACCGTTCTTCTTCATGACTGGAACGATATTGGCTAACCAATCTGGATGTTGCTCCTCTCGGATAAATCCTGATTCGATCAGTTTCTTAACCTCTGCCTCGATAGCTTCCATGATTTGCGGACGAAACCGTCTTTGTTGTTGCTTGACAGGTTTGACATCCGGCTTGATATCAAGGCGATGCATTGGTACATTGGGGTCGAGCCCTGGCATGTCTTCATAGTTCC
>NC_033795.1:34251754-34253485 GCF_001876935.1 Asparagus officinalis
AACACACATAATATAAACCTAAATTACCCAAGCTTGATCTTGATCTTCAATGAGCTCAACTTGGTACACGTTGCGGATGAAGCTAAACCTGGATCTTGAACTTGAATTTTATGATGCTTCACTCCACAATTCCGCCAACCTCCTCTTAATATGATCGTGTAGGCTCAATCCATCCATCCTCCAACAACGTTGTTTGTCTACAATATATAAGAATGTACAAACACTAGAAAAACAACATTAGTAGTAAATTGTTTGTTAAACATCATCAAAACAAAGAGGCCAACAATCTCCCCCTTTTTGATGATGACAAACAATTTACAAAAAAGATATATGCATGAAAGGAAATGAATATACAAAGTATAATATATCATGCATATAAACAAGAAAGACTATACTCACAATATTTCTCCCCCTTTGACAACATCAAAAAGGGGACAAAAAGAATAAGAGAGCGAAAGCTCCCCCTAACAATATGCATGGGTGAGTATAACACATAGAAGGATATAGGGATTGTTCCCCCTATCAAAATTCCATATGGAATATATGAAATGAATATCATGGCAAACATATGTGAGCAAGCATAAATGAAAAATATGCTAAACACCACTCACATACAAAAAGACAATATGAGAACATATATAAATATATCAAGGTGAAAAATGGTGTCTCATATCAAAGAACATAAACACCATTTGTATAGGTAGATTTATGAAATCAAAAGAAGAGAAACTTGAGAATCATGCAAAAAGTTTTCAAATGAAAACAACATAATTAATGAAATCATAAATCAAGATTTAAGTTCAAAAACAATGTTTGATCAAAAAAAATTTCTTTGTAAAGCTTGATCAAATCACATATAGAATACATTATAAGGCACGAATAGATGATCCATGAGCACAAACATATAACTATCATCATATAAGTGAAATATAATAAATTCAAAGCAACATATCAAAACAAAATCTTTAACAAAAGAATTTCAAGAGAGGCAACAATATATCAAGCTCTTAAGCTTGTTCTAACCCATATAATCATTCTAGCATCCGGTAAACATGATTTGTGAATAAACACCCAATAAACCCGGAGGGTTATATAAATACAAACGTCTCATGAAAGCAAAAACAATAATCATGAAAACAAAAGAATTTAACCAATAAAAGGAATTATTTTCATTAAAGTTTAAAATACATTTTTCAAAACCAAGAAAGAGAAAAATAAAAACACTAAAATTCTTGGTTTAAAAATTATTTTGGCACCCAAGCATTCTTGGTGCCGGATTGTTTAGGGACATGACCCCTATCAATAAAGCTCAAAGCCCTTGGGTTATGAACCCATTTGGGCGCATTTAGTGCACGGGTCCGGTCATAGCAATAATTATGCAAATGACCCATTCAATTGCAATAAGTGCAATGAAGAGGATACATTTGTTTATGTTGACCATGTGGATGTGCACGTGAAACATTTGCAAATAAAATGGTCTTTTAAAATTGTTTTGCAAATGTAAAGTATTTTTAAACGAAGGTAGTTCTTTTGGAACAACTTGCGATTTTGAAATATTTTGTAAATCAAAGCAAAATTTCGCTAAGTGTCCAATCATACCACAAACACTACACATAAACTTTTGTGGTCTAACATTTGGCAAATGTGAAATCCTTTTTAAGTCAAAGCAAAAGTTTGCCAAATGACCAAAACGACCACAATGATCACATTTAAACACACTAGCATGCTTAT
>NC_033795.1:34254485-34255647 GCF_001876935.1 Asparagus officinalis
GTCGACCGGCGTTAACCCTTAGGGTTTTGAATCGTCAAACGTTGACTCTGGTTGCAACGCGTTGACTGGTGTTGACCTAGGGTTACGAGTTGATCGGCGTTGACCCTAGGGTTTTGGATCATCAAGTGTTGACTTTTGTCGCAACGCGTTGACTGGCGTTGACCTAGGGTTACGCGTTGACCGGTGTTGACCTAGGGTTACGCGTTGACCCTCGTACGTTTGACACAGTTTATACTCATACGTTTTCTGGAGTATACACAGTTTAATCTCTTAAGGTATTGGAGCATGGCGGTCCCAAATGTTGGGGCTGCAGGACCAACTGTTAAAGCTGATTCATCTGCATGTGTGGATTTTATCCTGAATACGTAGACTTCGTCTTTCTCACGGGAATAGACTACCCGGCGACGCGTGTTAGGCGTTGACTTTAGGATTTTTGGCTAATCCCCAGCCTTCAACGGATTTGATTAGCCTTTACCGACTACCGTTTGAGTCGGGCTAGCATGCGGATTGTTTAAGTCCGCTCCCCATGTGACGTTAAGCTAAAAGAGTTAACCCTTTTAGTGCTACGATATTGAATACGTAGACTTCGTCTTTCTCACGGGAATAGAATACCCGGCAACGCGTGTTAGGCGCTGACTTATCCTTACTTAGGCTTCAGGATAAAAATCCCCAGACTCGGATTCTGGTGTCTTCTTCAATCGGTAAAAGACTAAACCGGCCACGCGTGTTAGGCGCTGGCTCATCCCTTCTTAGGCTTCGGGATGAAATTCCCCGTGCACCAAGTGCCCGGATTGGAAGTTGAGAATTGAAATGGGAGAGGAAGAATTTTATATTCTATCTCCCGACACTGAAGAAGAATTTTATATTCTATCTTCAGCTGGAAAGGAGACTCGAGGTGGGATCTCCACCCCCAGAATCCGGAAAGGTGAAACTGAGAGTGGGATCTCCACTCTGAGAATCGAAAAGATTCGGATAACCCTAACTGTCGGAAGGTTTGATTCCCGAACTAAAGATGAATTTCTCGTTTATCGAGAGTGAATTGTGGTTTTGGTCCTAACTGTAGGAAGGTTTGACCGAGCAGGAGTTTGAGATAACCCTAACTGTAGGAAGGTTTGATCACTCGATTTGTGGACCTCTCGTTCATTGGGGGAATCGAGAGGGG
>NC_033795.1:34256647-34257707 GCF_001876935.1 Asparagus officinalis
CATTGAAAATTGCCTATAGGTCTCCACGAACGGTTCAGTGTTAAAGAGCGATGATGAACGTCACTATCCAAGCCACAGGAATCCAATTGACATCGACGAACGACTGAAGCGAATCGACGAGCTACGTGAGCTTATAGGATTTCGGAACAACGAAGACCCGGACCAATCGGGAACCCGGCGGTGTTCACAAAAAGGACAACGCCCTTTGTACCTCGACCACTCTACAGATAATCCAACCACCAGAGTGGATCGAACTCCTCGTCAAGCATCCAACGCACCCGGAATCACTCAAATCCGAGTTCGGACGAAGAATCTACGGGGAAAACAACTCAAACACCCAAACGGAGTCCCGGGAAGTCGAAACACCCCGGGGGTGTCTAGGAAAAGCCTAGACACCCCAGGGGTGTCTCGGCCAAGCCGAGACACCCCAAGGGTGTCTCGGCCATGGCCGAGACACCAGGGGGTGTCCACACCCCCTAGACCCCCCTAGACCCCCCTACACACTCTAAAATGCCTATAAATAGACCCCTTACCCCTTGCTTTTGAGAAGGGGAAATTTGGAGAGCCTTGGCGAAGCCCTGCTGCAGTGGAGAGTGGCCGTGAGCTTCAACAAGAAGAGGAGAGGTCTTCATCAGCGCCTTCCATCCGATCCTACCTCGCTTTAGCCGAGGTATACGCTTATAGCTTCTAGATCTCACGCGGATCGACGAAGTTCTGCTTCTATATCCCTTCGCGGATAGACGAAGCTCTGCCCGATTTTCTCGGAGCGGATCTGATTGCCCGGTGGTCCACGGATATCAACGTCCCCGTCACAGGCCAAAGACCCACGCAAGCAAGAGATGACAAACAGATCTTGCGTTTGTTTGAAAGGAGTTGTATTTCTTTTGTTTTCATTGTGTAAAAGTCTTATAAAAAGGCTATCTTTTTGTTTCGTTGTAACGATCGAAGTTGTAATGAATGCAGCAATGAAAACAGCAACTTTTTTCGCAAACACATACCACCAGGAAGCCATCAGAATGGCAGAATCTTTTGAAGAATTCTTTATCGAATACATCCCTCG
>NC_033795.1:34258707-34259659 GCF_001876935.1 Asparagus officinalis
AACCCATCTTTAAAGCGTCGATCCTCACCAAGGAGAATCAAGGCTCTTCCCGATTGCCTCACCAATGAGAACAACGTGGGGTTAAAAGGACCAATTTGCAAATTTTCAGAAAAAAAGAGGGTTCATTTGTAAAATTTCTATCTTTGAAGCGTCGATCCTCACCAAGGAGAATCAAGGCTCTTCCCGATTGCCTCACCAAGGAGAACAACGTGGGGTTAAAAGGACCAATTTGCAAATTTTTAGAAAAAAGAGGGCTAATTTGTAAAATTTTGAATATGCAAAAAATAGCTCACCAGCATATGAAGGAAGCATGCCGTCAGCCGATGCAGCAGGGGAACGACCTCTCGAGACTCGCGACATAATGACCTACAAAATAAATCAAGAGGTCAGATCTAGAAAAAATCCTCTTTTTATTGCAATTCTACCCCCTGAAAGATAAGCTCGAGGCGCCAAATCATAATCCTAACCGTCGCATGCAACCCTACAAGTTCATAAATTAAATTAAGCATGAAAAAATGCTAAAATTATGGAAGATATACCTGAGGAAAAGCTCGAAGATCCAATAAAAATTAGATCTTGAAAAGTGCTCGAACCACGCGCTCGAGGGGCCTGAGAGAAATTCTAAAAATGGAAGTTTCGAGGGATTTCTCAGTCAAAGATTCAAAGGAATGCTAGATCTAAGACGGATATCAAGTTTTGGATGAGAACGGATGCTCGAGGGAAGAGAAACGCAAAAAAGAGGCTAAGGGGGGCCCTAGGTGAGGGAAAAGAAAAGAAAAAAAACCCTTTTAAAGGGTGAACCGGCCTTGAACCGGACCGGACCGGTTTTGAACCGGAAGCTAAATTAAAGCTGAACCGAGTGTGATGCGGCATAATTATGTATTAAAATTGCAAGTGCACAATTTATCAAGTTATAGTATAAAAAGATATCGATCCCACGAAGAAGGTGATT
>NC_033795.1:34260659-34261551 GCF_001876935.1 Asparagus officinalis
CAAAAATCCATTAAAGATATTTTAATTTACAATTAGCCAAATAAATATAAAACTTGATTGTTAAATTATAAAAAAAATCTAGAAAATTAATTAAAATATAAATATTCTCTTTAATAATGAAATTTAATATTTAAATACCAAAAATCAATATCGAAAATTCACGATCCTTACAATAGTTGTAGTGATACTCATTTCCGCTTCGGTTTGCCAAAACTTCTTGCTCTTCTTCAGAGAGCGGAAAAGCTTGTATTCTTTCGTCATCTTCTCCTGGGATAGCAGAGACTCCGCAGCAAGACTTTCCTTTCCCTTTGAATTCCTCAGTGATTGGGTCCCCGCAGTTCATCGCCTTGTTCCGGAACCTTTTGACGAAGGTGTCGACTAACTCTCCGTCCTTCTGCTTCTCATCGAGCAACGAGACGATAGATACCTCGGTATCATCGTCGAAGAAATTGGCAAGGAACTTGGTCTCCATGTCGTCCCAGCTATTTATGCTGCCTGGCTTGAGGCGGCGATACCAATCGAAGGCGGCTCCGCGAAGAGTGCCGACGAATGACCGCACCATCAGAGGCTCATTACCAGAGATAACTCCCAAGTGCGATTTGAAGTAAATCAAATGCTGGGTAGGTGAACCCATCCCATTAAACGGCGTGACTCCCAAGTGGGATTTGAAGTAAATCAAATGCTGGGTAGGTGAACCCATCCCATTAAACGGCGTGAAGTTAATTAGATTAAACTTCGCCGGATATAGGATCGATTCCCATTCACTTGGGTATGGGCAAGGAATGCCTGTTTTCTTCGTCTCTTGAGCGGAAATCAATGTATCGATTTTGCTCTCGAGATTTTTGATCTTCAAATTTTCACCGGTGTTTTCTCCAGCATTCTCATTGCCACC
>NC_033795.1:34262551-34263439 GCF_001876935.1 Asparagus officinalis
AGTGAACTAATCCCTCCCGGCTATTATTCCCTTCGTGGAATAATATCCGTCAAATCATGTAGATCCGACTGCATCTAGATTGCGCGGTGGTCCACGGATTAACCCCGGCATTGGCAAAGAACCCACGAAAGCGAGCGACCGCAAAACAGGAGCTCGCGATCTGTTCACAAGGAGAAAGTTGTAATTTTTTTTTATTTTTCTTTGATTTCGTTGTAACCGGATCTAAAAAAGACCGGATCTGTTGTAACCACAAAAAGTTGTTATTTTGAGATCACAATGACATCAATGAAGAAAACGATTTTCACCGCGAACAATCTGGCGACCACAGTGGGAGCCGCCGATCTCGCTGCCGAGATCGTCACGTCGCAGCCGCGGATCTCAATCCCGGTCGTGGAGGAGGTCGAGTATGAGTTCGACCAAGCCAAGTTCGAGGAGTACGTGTCCTCGTCCGGATCTACCTCCCCCCGCAAGTCCAAGAAGTTCTCCTCCAGGAGAAAAGTTCGTTGGTTCGAAGAAGCTCGGAAAGCCAACGAAGCTCTCACCCCAGCTGACGCCGAAGTTGCGTCAGGTGAAGTTCCACCGGCCTCCAACCAGGTCAACCTTACTCCCGCCGACGCCTCCACCATTGAGGGTGTTGTGACTCTCTCAAAGAGAGCCCGCCAGAGGCGACGTCAACGCCTTGCGCGGTAACTCGCTAAGGCGATGGAGTCTACAGACGGATTCCGCTACAATGCGGATCCGAAGAACAGAAGAGGCAAACAGCCTCAGCCACCAATGAACGGGGACTCCTCCAAGCCGCCAAAGAATGAATGAGTCCGCGTTAAACGGAACCGTTCGACACTTGAGGAGCGTATCCGCAAGCGCCGCGCGATGTCAGCGCAGGCACGG
>NC_033795.1:34264439-34265272 GCF_001876935.1 Asparagus officinalis
TGAGAACTCATCATCGGAATGGACTCCTTCATGGACTCCATGGTCGTTGCTATATCCGACGGCTTCTAGTTGAAGCTGAGCTATTCCCGAATCGACCTTGCTTTCCTGGAGAGAAATTAAGGTCAGAACCATTTGACATGATTGGGGATTTTCCCTTGTTGACCATGTTGATGGTAACTTTTAGGAGTTCATCATCTCGAGCAATTGATCCTCTTTGGTGTGAACGCCTTGGTTTGGGCTTTGTCGTTCCATCGGAGATTCTCTCGGATATCGAGACCCTCTGTGGAGCGGTCTTGGGGCAGCTACATGTTGATAATACTGCCCTGATAAATTTGGTACACGGACAGTGAGAATCCGCTTCCCGGGTGTTTCTCTTTCGAGATTCATCCACACCCCCAGCCCGATAGTACAACTCATCGACGTTGCAGTCGGAGTAACCTATCGGCTGCTCACATGGGTTCTCAGGTATAACGCGTTCGTTTGTTCGACGCGTCTTCTTCTGAGTAAATACCGCCTTATTGGCCTCTGCAAGAGTCGCACGTTCGGAATCACTCCTTTGTGAGGGTGAAACCTTGACGGGCTCTTGGTCCTTTGCACGCACCGCCGAGCTGGTTGTTGCAAAGATCGATTTGTTAGGAGATTGCGCACGACCCCCAGTCTGGATGTTGGCTCGAAGCTCCTTCAACGATCCCCAGCTTTCCTTTACAAGCGCTTTTCCTCGATTCTCGGGTAGAGCATCGATACGGTTGTTCAGAGGATTCCTAAACTTGGGGAAATCCACGCTGCGGTGGGGTTTTACCGAAGGTTCGGGACCTGAAATTGACGAAGGTTGG
>NC_033795.1:34266272-34267102 GCF_001876935.1 Asparagus officinalis
GTTCATCCCACCAAGGATTGCTTTGCTCTCAAGAATAGCATTCAAACCTTAGTTGAAGCCGGCGTCATAACGCTAAGGTAAGCCAAATAAGAACGGAAAGACTCCGATAAGTATAAGAGTATAAACTGCTTCTCAAAACTCCAAAGAGTATATGAGTATAAACTGCTCCTCAACCCTCCGACCGGTATAAGAGGTTAAACTACTCCCTGATACTCCAATAGGTATATGAGTCTAAACTGTTTCCCCACTTTTGACGGGAAGTTCCTGAAGAATATTAAGCTAATATTCTTAAGGATAACCCGGTTAGGTAACTGATAACAGTTAGGATCGTCTTAAACCTTCCACTTGGTCAAACCTTCCTACGGTTAGGACCACAACCAAAACCTCCTCTCGATTCCTCCAATGAACGAGAGGTCCACTTTCAAATCGAGCGATCAAACCTTCCTACAGTTAGGATCGTCTCAAACCTCCCACTTGGTCAAACCTTCTTACAGTTAGGACCACAGTCAAAATCCCCTCTCGATTCTCCCAATGAACGAGAGGTCCACAAATCAAGCGATCAAACCTTCCTACAGTTAGGATCGTCTTAAACCTTCCATTCGGTCAAACCTTTCTACAGTTAGGACCAAAACCAAAATCCCCTCTCGATTCCTCTAATGAACGAGAGGTCCACTTCCAAATCGAGTGATCAAACCTTCCTACAGTTAGGGTCACCTCAAACTCCTGTTTGGCCAAACCTTCCTACAGTTAGGGTCAAATCAATAATTCACTCTCGATAAACGAGAAATTCATCTTTAGTTCAGTAATCAAACCTTCCGACAGTTAGGGTT
>NC_033795.1:34268102-34268905 GCF_001876935.1 Asparagus officinalis
CAACAAAAGTCTTATCACTGCTAGGAATAACCAATACTGGTGCTGAAGTCAACTTAGTCTTCAATGTCTTAAATGCCTTCTGGCACTCTATGCTCCAAATGAACTATACACCCTTCTTAGTAAAGCGTGTAAGTGGTGTGGCAATTCTCGAGAAGTTCTGAATGAATTTTCTGTAATAGCCTGCCAGGCCTAAGAAGCTATGAATCTCGGTAACTGTCTTCGATGGTTCCTAATCAAGTATGACTTCTACCTTAGCCGGATCCACTACAATGCCCTCCCAGCTAATAACATGGCCCAAAAATCTAACCTCTGATAACCAGAATTCACACTTGCTAAACTTAGTATACAACTGATGCTCTCTCAATATTTGCAATGCTAACCTCAAATGCTGCTCGTACTCTGCCTCCGACCTCAAGTAGATAAGAATATCATTGATGAAGACTATCACGAACTGGTCCAAGTACGGACGAAAAACCCGATTCATTAAATCCATGAATACTGCTGGTGCATTGGTCAGCCCAAACGACATGACAAGAAACTCGAAAGACCCATATCGAGTCAAGAAAGCTGTCTTGGGAATATCCATCTTCCGAACTTGTAACTGATGATAACCGGAATGAAGATCTATCTTCAAGAAACACTACGCTCCATACAACTGGTCGAACAAGTCATCGATCTGGATCTGTAGCTCCCTTATCTCAGCAGGCGCCATATGGTAAGGAGCTTGGGAAATTGGTGCGGTGCCTGGCTACAACTCTATGCAAAACTCGACCTCTCTCACTGGAGGTAATCCTGGTATGTCC
>NC_033795.1:34269905-34270685 GCF_001876935.1 Asparagus officinalis
CGGGTGGATTCATTCCGTTGTTCGCGTGCGATTGGTCGACCTCGTCGCCTCGTTGGTTCGTCGGTTTGTGCCGAGCTGAGCTAAGGGACCTATAAGCAATTTTATATGCCTACACCGTTTAATGGGATGGGTTCACCCATTCAACATTTGATTTACTTCAAATCACACTTGGGGGTTATTCTGGTAATGAGCCTCTGATGGTGCGGTCATTCATCGGCACTCTTCGCGGAGCCGCCTTCGATTGGTATCGCCGTCTTAAGCCAGGTAGCGTGAACAGCTGGGACGATATGGAGACTATGTTCCTCACTAATTTCTTCGACGACGACATCATTGCTCGATGAGAAGCAGAAAGACGGGGAGTTAGTCGACACCTTCGTCAAAAGGTTCCGGAACAAGGCGATGAACTGCCGGGACCCGATCACCGAGGAATTCATTCTTCAGACCTGCCATAATAATCTGTCCTTGGACGTGTTGGAAGCAATGGGGACAGCACCGTCCAAAACGTGGAAGGATCTGAAGGTCCTAGGGGAGCAGGCTGAGCAATTCCTTAGGAGAAAGAAGGCAGAGAGAGGCCAAAAGGCGACAAATGCTCCAGCACAGAATTTCAACCCAAGGGGGAAAGGTAATGCACATGCTAATGCAGTTGATGCTAATCAAACTTTCCAATTGCAACCTCAGCAACAGCAGCAACAAAGAGCGCCACAACAATCGTAGCCGCAATGGCAACAACGGTCTCAGAAGCAAAGAGCGGAGCCAAGATTTCCTAAGGTGTACTCCTTC
>NC_033795.1:34271685-34272375 GCF_001876935.1 Asparagus officinalis
ACCGAGATATGTGCACTTATGCATAGTTTGTGTTGAATTAACATACTTTTGTCACAAGTTAAATTTTATCAATACACATGATTAGTATTTGATCTTTCAGGTATCCAGAAATAGGGAGAATGAAACCTATTTGTCGTAGAACGATTGAGTAAGAATATTACAATAGTATCGTTGTTACATGTATCCGAAATAGGGAGATAATAAATCCTATTGCCGCCGAGCGATTGAGTAAGAGCATTACAAGAGTATCGCTATAGCACAGGATGATGCACACATAGATATTTGATCAGTTTTAAGTTTTACTTCCATGATAGATTACCTGCGATTAGGGTATTTCCTTTGAGATTTTGGCACACCCGTTATGGATGATAGTGTTTGTTGGAAATTTGCAGTAAAAAGACAATGAAAGAAAAATTAACTTGTATTCCTCTCAAAATAAATTACAATTTGGATTCCGATTACAAAAGAGAGGAGAATGAATTTGATTCTCCGCTTTGTTTAAAACTGGGTTCTTCTTAGTAGCGATGGAGTGCCTCATTCGATTGCTTGTGTCAAACTTGCTCTCCGTTGACGATTCGACCGTACTATCTCACTGGAATGATTGACTTGTTTGAAGAATTTGGTTTAGAACTCTTAACGAGTTTAATGGACTCAAAACGAGTTGAAAACTCTGAAAAGAGTTGTTGAGAA
>NC_033795.1:34273375-34273964 GCF_001876935.1 Asparagus officinalis
TTGAATGCCCAAACACCAAAGGATGATCTCCTCAAGCTCTTGTAGAATTGAATCACAAAACCGAAACACGCAAATGCTTAAAAGCTTCTTAAACTTAAACAAACACTAAACAAGTTTAAACCATTGTTAAAACTTTTTAAACCATTCTCTTGACCTCTTGAAAAGATATCAGCAAAGGGATATTTATACCCTCTAAAGATCTCAGCAAAAAATCCCAAGTCAAAAGACCAAAAAACCATCTTCAACGGCTCTAAAAAGAGCCGTTGGGACTCCAGCGGTCGACCGATGAAAATCGCGGTCGACCGGAAACAAGGTCAGAGTCGCAGGAGACGTCCAGAGAGTCTTCGGTCGACCGGGTGGAAATTTCGGTCGACCGATGGTAAATTTCGGTCGACCGGCGGAAATTTCGGTCGACCGACGGTACTGAAGCAGGTATATCTGATTTTATAAAATCGGTTAAAAATAGTAAAACAGCTCCAAAAATTATGAAATTTTGAAGGAAGGTTCTGGACATGTATACAAACATTTTAGAGAAAGAATTTCTGAAAAAACATTTCCCAGTTGAGAGAAATAAATGTTTGAACACAGA
>NC_033795.1:34274964-34275548 GCF_001876935.1 Asparagus officinalis
ACAAGGAAGGAAGAATTTTATATTCTATTCCTTGATTCTGGAAAGTAAGAATTTTATATTCTATTTCCAACGCAAAAGAAACTAGAAGTGGGATCTCCACTCCAAGAATTGGACAGATTCGGATAATCCTAACTGTCGGAAGGTTGGATTACCGAATTAAAGGTGAATTCCTCGTTTATCGAGAGTGAATTGTGGTTTCGGCCCTAACTGTAGGAAGGTTTGACCAAGCGGGAGTTTGAGGTGATCCTAACTATAGGAAGGTTTGATCACTCGATTTGAAAGTGGACCTCTCGTTCATTGGAGGAATCGAGAGGGGATTTTAGTTTTGGTCTTAACTGTAGGAAGGTTTGACCGAATGGGAGGTTTAAGACGATCCTAATTGTAGGAAGGTTTGATCGCTCGTGACCGAATGGGAGGTTTAAGACGATCCTAATTGTAGGAAGGTTTGATCGCTCAATTTATGGGCCTCTCATTCATTGAAGGAATCGAGAGGGGATTTTAGTTTTGGCCCTAATTTTTATAGGTTTGACCTGAAAGCAAAGGGAGTGGAATACAAGTAGCAGTAGAAATACTGATTTGTACTG
>NC_033795.1:34276548-34277108 GCF_001876935.1 Asparagus officinalis
ATGTTGGGTTTTATAAAGATTTAGATCTAAAATTTGCTTAAACAAAAGTTAAATCATGTTTACTGTAATTAAAACGTTTTAATCTCGTTTCTCTGTATTTAGAATGTTGGGACTATAGTTTACATGCTTAAAATTTATTGTTTTCCTACAGTATGATTTATAGAGACATTGGATCTGTATTATCGTAGAAAATTTCAAAAGTTTATTTCAGGTTTAGCAGCTGAGAGAAAACCCAGATTGGGTTTCTGTCCGCTTGGCGGTCGACCGGTGCGGTCGACCGCTAAGCTCGTTTTAGGGTTGCGGTCGACCAAAGAACCTCATCGGTCGACCGCGACGCTCGGTCGGTCGACCGCGACGCTCGGTCGGTCGACCGCGACGCTCGGTCGATCGACCGCGAGGTCGCAACGGTTGACCGGCAGATGCGTATCAGTGTGCGGTCGACCGATGCGGTCGACCGCTGATCTCTCTGTTGAAATTTCTAGTTTTTTGTGTAATTGAGTATTATACTCATGTTCGAGGGTTTGTCTAGATTATTTGACCTGGGTGATTAGTCCCACTAT
>NC_033795.1:34278108-34278660 GCF_001876935.1 Asparagus officinalis
GCACAACCTCCCGAAACTGAACTCTTGGTCACGGTGAGGACGCATCAACTCTGCATACCCATATATAGTTTGGATATTGAACAGGAAGATGATAGAAATATAAGCGCCAAAGAGGTGAATTCAACTCAAATTGGGTCTGAGTCCCGAGATTGGCGCTTTCCTATCATCGACTACGTCCAATACGGTATTTTGCCAGAGGATGTAAAAGAAAGAGAATCAATCCGCCGAAGAACACCAAGATTCTTCTATAATACCGAGACCCATACGTTATACCGTAGAGGGTACGATGGTTTGTTACTCCGATGCCTTTCGAACAAAGAAGCAAAAGAAGTTCTTAAAGAAGCACACGAAGGAGAATGTGGTGCGCATCAGCCTGGTCCCAAACTGTATGATCGCATCAAAAGAATGGGGTATTTCTGGCCAACGATGGTTCAGGATGCAATCGAATGCGCACGAGAATGCCACGCTTGTCAGGTACATGCGAATTATATGCATCAACCGCCAGAGCTATTGCACACATCAACCACGTCTTGGCCGTTCGAGACATGGGGT
>NC_033795.1:34279660-34280170 GCF_001876935.1 Asparagus officinalis
AACCAAAGATGAATTTCTCGTTTATCGAGAGTGAATTATAGTTTTGACCCTGACTGTAGGAAGGTCTGGCCAAATGGGAGTTTGAGGTGACCCTAACTCTAGGAAGGTTTGATCACTTGATTTGAAAGTGGACCTCTCGTTCATTGGAGGAATCGAGAGGGGATTTTGCCTAACTGTAGAAAGGTTTGACCAGGTGACAGATCAAGATTTGTTATATCCGGACTCTAACTATGAAAGTGTTGAGTGCACGAACATAGCGTAAGTTTGATTGGATTAAACTTGATCGAATTTGGTGGTCTCACCGTCAATTAGTCTGATCGGTGAGAGATTTAGTGTTCATCACTTTGTTCATGTCGATCGGGTTATCCCTAAGAATATTAAAATTCTTTTGGGAACTTCCCGTTACACGAACTATCCACTCCCAGCTTTCTTACAAAACTAGGTGTAACGAGGAGTACATTATCCTCAATCGCATGTTCAGGTTATCCTTAAGAATATATGATTCTCTAG
>NC_033795.1:34281170-34281663 GCF_001876935.1 Asparagus officinalis
TCCCCCTTCTCATTTGAGGGAAGACTATCGCTGATGAATATCGGCTTTGGGTTGGCCTCGTCGCCCATGATAACTTGGACTATTTCATGTTTAGTGGGGGGTTCTCTCTGTTCGAACCTATCACCATACTACAGGTTCAGGTGATGAACCCATGGGTCTTCCCATGTTGGCATTTGATCGTCGTCTTCCATTGTGGACGGATCAGCTGTAGCCATGTTTACCATTAGGGCTTTGAAAGCTTCCCCCAGACTGGTATCGGAATCTCATTCCGAGGGATCTGGCGAATTTCCATTTTTGTATTGCTTAGATGATTGGTCATTAATTAACCAGCAGCATTCGTCCTCTGAAGAAGATTCATACCCTAACCCTCGTCCGTATTTATAATAATCATCGGGTCTCCCCTTTGGTACATATATTGCTTTGTCTGGAACACGAGGACCTCGATCGAAGTATAGACCTTCTCCGAGTGTGAAATCATATCCCTGCTTTTCCA
>NC_033795.1:34282663-34283103 GCF_001876935.1 Asparagus officinalis
CAAGTTAACAAGGTTCGTCTTAATCCTGTACATAGCCCTGTCCAAACGGCCCGACCCGACCCAGAAAACTAGGCCCGGGCCTAACCGGGCAGGGCACCGGCCCGACTCGGTTTTTTTTTTAATTTTTTAAAATTTCAAGAATATATAGCCAAAATTAATCAAATTTTTATTTTAGTATTTTCTTTAATTTTTCCCCCCCTCTCAAGAAGATCAAAAGAAGTCCTCCACGGAGAGAATCTTTTCACTTTCTCTTTTTTCGCTTTTTATTTCTTGAAATCATTCACAGTCGTCCTGAACTGATGGATTCTTCAGGGAGCATGTGGGTCCTTGCTGCCCTTTTCGTTTATGTTTTTGCCTTCTGACTTTTATGTTGTAGTTCATGATCTGTATTCATTGTGCTACTTAAAAATCCTACACTATGATTTTTGATCATTTTCCTT
>NC_033795.1:34284103-34284535 GCF_001876935.1 Asparagus officinalis
ATTATATATTGCTTATTCTTGCTTATAACTCTTGTATATCTATCTTGTAAGAATACATCTTGTTAATTAGTTTAAATTGGCATTTAATCGGATTAGATTAGCATAAGACCCTAATCACCCCCCCTCTAGGGTCTAACACTCATTCTTCTGATGCGATCATAAAGCTTAGGACCAGGTTGGTGTGCGCCACACTCTCATTCGTGTGCCTCCCTAAGGACCTCTTCAGTTTCTTTGGTTGATAAGCAACGTGCTAGCAACCCATCGTACCCCCTGCGGTATAGCGTTCGATTCTCCGTATTATAGTAGAATCTTGGTGCTCTTCGTTGGATCGACTCTCTTTCCTTCACATCTTCTGGCAAGATCCCGTGCAAGACGTAGTCGATGATGGGGAAACGCCAATCTCGTGGTTCGAACTCGACTTGAGTAGCGTGC
>NC_033795.1:34285535-34285959 GCF_001876935.1 Asparagus officinalis
CAAAGAATAAAATGAAGAGTATCTCTCATTACATCACACCAAAAAAAACATAAAATTCCCTAGTTGTATTAATCAAAAACCTATCAAAACAACTCCTAACATACTCACACCAAAAAATTGGAACATTAGCAACATTTAACAACAAAATATAGAGCTTAAAAACATCTTCATTCACCAAAGACCTGACCTCAACTAAATAACATCAAATTGTTGATCTCCTAGCAGCTCCCCATGTCTTTTACTGTTTCGCTATGGTTTTATGGTCATAGGAAAGGCTAAAACAATAAAAAGGACAAATCAAGACATATAACCTTCTGAACACAAAGTTAAAGGAACATGAAACAGGGATGCATAAGGAATTAGAGCAGATCACCTAAGTACTGATTGAATCATTGATAATGAACAAAGCAATATAGAAATAAAT
>NC_033795.1:34286959-34287356 GCF_001876935.1 Asparagus officinalis
TCCTAATCCGGAAGGCGGAATTTAACATATAATATATGAAAATCGCCTATCTCGACGAGACGAAGCTATACGTGATATCAGAATTTGGAAATAGTGGGCATCGATGTTGGCATCGATGTGGGCATCGATGCTGGCATCGATACCTGCATCGATGCCTGCATCGATTCCAGATTACTGTAGCGCGCGTCAATGGCTGATTTTGCTTGTCTTGAGGCTCAAGTTTGATCCAATGGCTACTGTAGCGCGCGTCAATGGCTGATTTTGCTTGTCTTGAGGCTCAAGTTTGATCCAATGGCTCACATTCGCTGATGTTTACTATAAATAGGGTTAGAGAGTGATGGGTTAGAGGTGTGAAAATTTTTGTAACTCCTTTTGGAGAGGAGGGCTACTCTTAATT
>NC_033795.1:34288356-34288747 GCF_001876935.1 Asparagus officinalis
GTACCGCCTCGAGGAGCTGGCATACGATGATCCCTCTGACGTGCCTCCGCCCCTCTCACTGCGCCTCCTTCTCGAGCGTGAGGGACGGGCGAAGTGGATTCGGGCAAAGGAGGCCGAGCTCAAACGTCTGCGCAAGCGACACCAAGCAGTGCTGAACCAGATGGATGCCTACTTGGACGCCGCTTTCTTTGAGGACGCCGGTTCTCTCCGCGGCGAGGCAAAGCTTTGGGAGTGCGAACGTAAGGCGAGGAGGCTCAGTGAGGCTGCCGGGACGGTGGACCGGGAGCTCCAACTCCTTCGCCAGGAGGAAGAGGACAGCAATGTGGACTTAGCCAGGCGGCAGCAGGAGCAAAAGGAGAAGGCGAGGATCCGGCGTGAGGCGGCTCGTGCG
>NC_033795.1:34289747-34290138 GCF_001876935.1 Asparagus officinalis
CATCTTTCTTCAAGTCTATAAAATCATTTTGTATTGTTTCAAAACATGGTTAAGCCAAAATGTCAAAATGCATATGTTCACATTTTCATGTTTTGGACTATTTTGTAAAATGATGATATTTTTCATTCGGAAGGTCCTTTTTGAAAACCAGTCTTTTGTAGCATGTTTATTATAATGTCTACAATCATTCCCCAAAGTTTTATATTTTTAAGAATTTATTTGATATTTTTAAATAGGGTTTTAAAATTAGAAAAATCATCTTTCAAACCTGTTTTCTCATATGTCAGTTTACGGTCGACCGCCACGGTCGACCGCGCCTTTGATATTCCCTGCAGAGCCATAAGTAACTTTCACGATCGACCGCCACGGTCGACCGTCAGCTTGAAAATTC
>NC_033795.1:34291138-34291528 GCF_001876935.1 Asparagus officinalis
GATGTGTATAACGGCTAGTTTTTCAAATGGGTTTTTTGGTCTTTTTGCCTACTTTTAGCTGTTGTATTGAAGTGCTATATATACCCCATTGCTGCTCTTCCTCTAGAGAACTAAGAAATCCAAGTTTGTTGTTTAACAAGATATTAATCGTGTTTAAGAGCTGTTTAAGAGCTGTTTCACTAATCAGTTTTCAAGAAAAGTTTTTCTACAACAAGAAGAGGCTTTCAAATTCTATTGAGATCATCATTTCTTCAGCTCCTCTTATTCATTGAGAAGTTTTCTAAACTCTTTCCTATATAGCTTGTTATTTCACTTTCATTTGTGATACGGGTGTATCTTCTCTTCGGAAAAACAATCCTCATGGGAGCTTGAGGATAGGTGATTCTCATG
>NC_033795.1:34292528-34292915 GCF_001876935.1 Asparagus officinalis
GACACATAGTGGGAAACGATCCCATTATGACTCGACTGTTCATTGGTACCCTCAAGGGGGTCGCTTTTGGATGGTTTCGCAGATTGGAGCCCGGGTCCATCACCTGCTGGAAGGATATGGAAAGGCTCTTCGTGGCCAGATTCTTCGACGATGACACAGAAGTATCTATGGCCACCCTGCTAACTGTAAAGCAGAGGAAGACAGAGTTTGTAAGCAGCTTTGTCAAGAGATTCAGAAACCGATCGTTGCGTTCCCGCGATCGAGTTTCCGAGGCCACGCTCATCGAGATGTGCCGGAACAATCTCTCCATCAGCGTTTTGTCCAATATGGGTGCTGTTGAAGCTCGCTCATGGAAAGACTTACTCCGCCAAGGAGAACAAGTCGAGA
>NC_033795.1:34293915-34294290 GCF_001876935.1 Asparagus officinalis
CATTGGCGACGGGGAAATCCGTTGCCAATGTTTAAAACATTGGCGACAGGGATTTACCCGTCGCACATGTTTTAAACATTGGCGACGGATCAACCCGTCGCCAATGTGCTTTGGCGACGTGGAAATCCGTCACCAATGCGCTTTGGCGACGGGGAAATCCGTCGCCAATGCTTAAACATTGGCGACGGATCTCCCGTCATCAATGTGCATTGGCGATGGGGAAATCCGTCGCCAATGTATATATTTAGGCAAAAAAAATTAATTTTCTAGTAGTCTCCCATACGAGAATACACATATAGCCTGTATCGACATCAATCTAATAATAATATTTAACAATATATCATAAAATCAACCATGATATACATTCATATTCCA
>NC_033795.1:34295290-34295647 GCF_001876935.1 Asparagus officinalis
TGGACAACAACTTTCCAAATTGTGTCATAAATACACAACTTTACCAACAACAACCAAACAGCCCCTTAAAATCTACCAAGTACGTGCATTAATTCCCCTTTCTCCTCCTTCCTCTCGTTCATCCTGTTTTCCTTTACTTTTTTGGACAAATTTTCAAAACCACCCCTTTTGCGATTTTATTCCCAAAAAACGACCCATTTCCCACTTATTTGTAAAAACCGCCCTGGTTTCAGCCCTGAGGCTGAAACCAGGTCGGTTTTTACAAAAAAAGTTCTGAAACTTTACGGAAGTTGAACTCCCGTGAAGTTTAGCAATCATTTAATTAAGATGCTAAACTTCACGGGAGTTCAACTCCCG
>NC_033795.1:34296647-34296990 GCF_001876935.1 Asparagus officinalis
GCGCAAGCTTATGGAAAAGCAGGGGTATGATTTCACACTCGGAGAAGGTCTATACTTCGATCGAGGTCCAAGTAATCCAGCCAAAGCGGTATATGTACCAAAAGGGAAATCTGAGGATTATTATAAATACAGGCGAGGCTTAGGCTATGTTTCCTCGTCCGATGATGAATGTGGTTGGCAAATCATCGATCAAATTGCTAACAAAACTATGAACGGATACTCTTCTGATTCTTCAGCTGGGAATTCCGACATAAGTCTAGGGGAGGCATTCAAAACCTAATGGTAAACATGGCTACAGCTGATCCGTCTACAATGGAGGACGATGATCAAATGCCAACATGGG
>NC_033795.1:34297990-34298331 GCF_001876935.1 Asparagus officinalis
TATATATATACCTGTGTTTTCATAAAAATTATCATCTTTTTATGAGAGTTTCAAACCTAGCAAACTCTCTTCCTCTCTCAAACCCTAGCCCTATAGTGAGTTTTTGGGAGAGTTTGTGAGGAGAACATCGAGGAAGTCGGGATTTTCGGTGTTTGGCGACGGGGTAAATCACTTGTTGTTCTTTTCAGAGGCTTCTACACATGCAAAGGCAAGATCACCTCTGTCCAAACCTTTTCCTTGAATAAAAATCATGTTTTTAAGAGATTTATATATTTAACTTTATATTTAGGGTTTAAATCTAATGTTAAACATGTTACATGTGATGTTTATGATTAAATCTT
>NC_033795.1:34299331-34299657 GCF_001876935.1 Asparagus officinalis
TTATGAGTCGACTCAGCAGAAACTTATGACAAAGGGAGATGATATCATGAGTCGACTCATGACAGTCATTGGTCAACTCATGAGCTGAAAACTGAGTTCTTCGACTCTGATGCTTATGAATTGTAAATTTGCAAACTCAACTTCATAACTAATGCATATATACATTCTCATAAGCTCAAAAATGCTAGATTTCATGCACAACCATGCCATGAAGATATTTTTTTACATATTGAATATTGTGTTCCACTAATATCTATATATATGAATTATCAAAATCAACGGGGTCTTACATTCTTCCCCCCTTAAAAGAATTTCGTCCTCGAAAT
>NC_033795.1:34300657-34300977 GCF_001876935.1 Asparagus officinalis
CAACTCTGTCACTCCAAGATGGCTGTACTGTCACAGCTCCCAAAAATGCATTGGTTCCTCCAATCTCGGATCTAAAATCAAACTGGCTAAGAGTGACAAGATCCCGATGTAGTGAACACCTCAAAGCCGATATCCGATGTCGACGCTTCCTGCTTAAAGCATCTGCTACGACGTTCGCCTTCCCAGGATGATACTGGATCGTGAACTCGTAGTCCCTAATAAACTCAACCCACCTCCGCTGTCTCTGATTAAGTTCCTTCTGGGAAAAGAGGTACTTCAGACTCTGGTGGTCTGTGAATAACTCAAACTGCACTCCATAT
>NC_033795.1:34301977-34314411 GCF_001876935.1 Asparagus officinalis
TTCCTCATGATCTGTAAATTATTGGTGGTTATATGATACTCATCCAAACTTATTTTTTTCTTTTTCTTTTTTGATATTTAGCCTTGATATAAAATACAAAGAAAAAAAAGTGTCTCTGTAATCAATTTCTCTTCAAAATATTTTCAAATTTCACATTGAAAATCTCTTCAAAATAGCTCTCAACGAGACAAAAGCGAGAGAGCATAACCTGAAAAGGATAGCCATCCTTATATACAAAGATATAAAGTTCCTAGTTATCAAAGATTTAGGATTTCTTTTTTGTTCTTTTTTTAAATTATGCTTTTCCTTTCTCACATAATAATAATTCAACTTCAAATATACAATTAATAAAACACATCAAATTTCTAATATCAGATAATTCTAGTTCAAACGAGTGTGATATAGACTAATTAGCTCATTGGGAAATATTTAAACTTGTTATAAATAACAATAGTTGATACAGACTGAAAGATACTGCATCAACAATAACTGGGTTATCTAAAATTCTTCATCACAAGAATACTAGCGTCCTTTAATTTCATGAAAATAAAAGTGATGAGGACAAGAAATAGCAATTTTCATATTTGATTAGTTGACTTTCTTTTATTTTTTATTTTTGAAATTTGAAATTTGAAATTTGAAATTTGAATTTGAATTTTGAATTTTGAATTTTGAATTTTGAATTTTGAATTTTAGTTGAGTGATTTGAGGGATTGTTATTTTGTTTCTATTTTTTATTGCATGTTGTGTGCACGTAGTTTTTCTTTATAAATAAGATTGTATGAGACTATTGAAAGACAATGAATTATTGAATGGAATGAAGAAAATAGTTGCTAATTGCTTGGTGTGAAACCATGGGTGTGAAACCTTAGCTACAATTCTCCCATTCTTATTCTCCTCCTCCATCAACAGCCACGAACAACCCCAATCCCCCTCCTCCTTCCCAGCAGCAGCCGCCCTGATCTTCTCCTCCATAAGCAGCAGCGCCCCGACCACCTTTACCTCCTCCACCAGCCACCGAGCCCTCCCATCTTTCCCCGATCAAACCCCCAACCAGCCCTATTCCACATAAGTGCCGCCAATCCACTACTCTTATTCCGCAAACTATTTAACCCACTATCTCCCTGCTACCTCAAATCCAAACAGCCACTTGATAGCTCAATCGATGCCGTTGGCGTCCATCCCGTCCCTCTTGTCATTGTCACTTCACATGCTGTGGTCGTCGCCTAGTTCACTATCGTTGTCTTCCACCTCGACATCGTTGCTCGCATTGCTGTCCAGTCGCCACCACCGTTATCACATCGTTCAGTCGACGTCATTATCCTTGTTGGCACTCAGTTCGTCACCTTCGATGTTAGTCAGTTCGGTGTTGTCGCACACATCGAGTCTGTTCAGATCGACGAAGGTTTCGCTTTCTTTATTTTTCTATTAATCTCATCTGGTTAGTTAATTGTATGAGTATATTGTCTCTAAACTATTATCACATATTCACTGCTTAGTTCATACTTGTGAGTTGAGAGTAACTGAACATGTGACTGTTGGAAATTTGATATTGATTTTAGAACATGTGCAATGATAATGAATAATGCGATTATATTTTTTGAGATTGGAATTGTTCATGATTATTGATGCAAGTATTGTTAAAATCCATCTATCACGTCAATTGTTTTGAAGTTAATTTCCTGCCAAAGACTATGAATTTTGGCGAAACGGTGCATTATTCGATTTAGATCACTGATTCTGATAGACCTCCTATCCCGTTTCGCATCATTTTTTGTATCAGAGCATGGTTCTATGTTAGAAAATTTTTAATCTTTATTAGTTTAATTGAGTCTTTTAATTTGTTATAAAAAATTTATTGTTCATCTCATTTAGTTATCAATGCATACCATTCACACAGGTCTACCCTATCGATTAGGTGAGTCAAGTGTATCAACTAGTGAGTCCAACATGTCTCCCGAAGTCCTTAAGAAAGGCACTGAACTAGTAGAATAATTTGGTAGTATCATAGAAAATTTCCAAAATGCAACCAACGAGACGAGTGCTAAGCTAGGAAAAGCGTGTGTTGCAACTCCGCCTCCGCAAGGTCAATGTCATGGGAACATCGTTCATCGACCCTCACCTCAACCTGTGCCTGATCTGCCAACCTTTGATGGTAAGTTCGACCCAAAAGCTTTCTTAGACTGGCTGAAGGGCATGAATCACTACTTCAATTGGTGCGCCCAGACAAAACCGCGAAAAGTCAAGTTTACCATGATAAAACTCACCGGACTCACCTACCAATATTGGTCATCAAATTATTAATGCATATTAGAGATGAATTACCAATTTTAACTTGGTGAGAAATGGTCAACGAGCTTAAAAGGAAATACCTCCCGCTATTGTTCTATCATAGATTGCTCGACAAGTGGCATCAACTTACTCAGGGAACCAAATCTGCAAAAGAGTATGTTGCTTAATTTGATGAATTGTTTACTTGATACATCACCATTGAGCAAGAGGCACCAATGAATGTCTTGTTAAAGTTTAGAGCAGAATTGAGAAGCGACCTTCAAACCGAACTCTTTGCTAGATGAGTAGACACCCTTGAGGGAGCTTACATCTTAGTTCAAGATCTAGATAAAACCAAATTCCACCAATCTCATAGGAGTCAGGATTTTCGAACTCATTCCGCCCAGTCTTCCCGTGCCCCTACCTCTAGTAAACCTCCGAGTCGATTTAACCCTAGTTCTTCCCAGTCTAGAGTCGCTCCCAAGGGTAAGGAGTCATAGAGAGATTTTTCCAAATTTAGCCCAATAATTCAGTGTTACAATTGTCAAGGATATGAACATGTTTCTACCATCTGTACAACCCTGTTCAGAGTTAGAATTAATAAGCCGCCTATAACAGAATCAAAGCCTATTATTTAGGAAACCATTAACTAGGCTGTAGATTTGACAAAATCTAACTCTGACAAGAAAATCCAGGACAATAAAATTAAAGAACCATGCACTTATGTTTCTTCTTAAACCACTCCTGTAATTGTGGAGTTGATTGAATTTTTATGTAATGACAACATTCTGATTATTTTCAAAACTACCCTTATGATCACGGAGTTCACTAATGTTATCTCTGTAGTTGTTCCTAAAATTAAAACTCCAATTCTTCCTGAACTCACTCCAGTGATTAAAAACGTTGTTGATGTTCCCCCACAAAGTCCTCCCAGACAAACATGACACCCAACACATTCCTGACTTGGTTCCTAAAGTGAGACACTCAGATATCTGTATGGAAGTTGAATCCAAAACTGAGCATAGTGAAATAACTACCATATTAGATACCAAATCCTCATGCATTGTCCCGACCATCACTCACACATACACTGATCCGTTTTGGGAATATATAGTGATTAGGGATACAAGATAGAGCACGAGTGTTTTCATTTCCTTTCTCTCTCATGTTAAGTGCACAAAAACACTCCTCCTTCACGCATTTGTTTGCATGTTCCTCATTATAACTACTAGAATAGGAAATTTGTTATGCATATTAATGAAGGAACACCTAATTAATCCCTTTGATCGAGGACGCCATGCATGTTAAGCACTTCGTTGAGTTTACATCTGCCTTTGATCATATTGTTCGAGTCTACATTTCATACATAGTCATTTGAGTTGATTTGTATTATTTTATTTGACTTGCATTGATCATACATTGGGGAATCAATCATCTAATTTGAATAAATACATTGTTAACTGAAATGTATGATATTGAGTCAGAACATAATTTAAAATTGTTAATGATGATATTTGAGATGGTTTGGACAAATACAGTTTCTTTTATAGCCGTTTAAGATTTGACATGATATTTATGAACTTTTACAACTCTTGAAATAATTAATAGCAACATTTATAGTGTCTGTTTGGTCATAGTTCTATTTTCAATATTGATTGATTACGCAGTTCACAATGTTTATTGGCAGTCCACTGAAATAAGCCAGACCCTAGACTATTGTTCTGAGAGTTCTTTCGCTTTACCCCACTTCTATATATTCACCCATATAGTAGTGAATTTTAATAATATTTTAGATGGTGAATTTACAATACAATTTAGCTAATGATTTGAGATGCAGGAAAGTAACTGACAGCAGATTAAGATGCAATTAGTTTATATTGAAGATGATAAGTTTCTGCAGCTAACTCGACGGAGTCGAGTTTTCTCCTACCTGGGGAGAATGATGAGGACAAGCTTCCATATTTATTGTTTGACTTTTGTTTTTTATTTATTTCAGTTTTTAGTAGTCAATTTCAAATTTTGAATTTTAGTAGTAGATTTGAATTTCAAATTTTGAGTGAGATTTGGTAGTTATTGATTGTTAGAGATTTGATTGTAAGTGATTTAGAGAATCTTGTATTTCTATACTCTATTTAAGCATAATTGTAATCAGGATTATTATTATTGAATGGAATGAAGAAAATTGTTGCTAATTGCTTGGTGTGAAACCATGGGTGTGAAACCCTAGTTACAATTCTCTCATTCTTATTCTCCTCATACACAGTTGCCAACCTCATTCCCTTTTCTTCGTCCAATCACTGTCACCTACACCTGCTCCTTCTCCTCTTCAAAACACCAACACACCAGCGACCCAAACACCCAACCCTACCGCCTTCTGCTCTTCCTTCAAGAAGTCTATGCCTGCAGGTCCAATCTCCCTCTCCTCCTCCATCGAGCAGCACGAAACCCCAATCCCCTCCTCCTCCATAAGCAGTAGCGCCCCACACCTGTACCTCCTCCTACCAACCACGGAGCCCTCCCGTTCTCCCCGCCATTAGAAATATCCCCCACCCCACCAGCCCTATTCCACTTAAGTACCGCCAATCCACTACTCTTCTTCCGCAAACCATTTAACCCACTACTTCTTTGCTACCTCAAATCCAAACAGCCACTTGATAGCTCAATCGATGCTATCAGCATCCATTCCGTCCCCATCATCATCATCACTTCACATGCCGTGGTCGTCACCTAGTTCACTATCGTCGTCTTCCACGTTGACGTTGTTGCTCGCGTTGCTGTCCAGTTGTCGCCACCGTTATCACATCATCCAGTCGACACCGTTATCCTTGTTGGCACTTAGTTCGTCACCTTCAACGTTAGTTAGTTCTGTGTCGTCGCACACGTCGATTTTGTTCAGACCGACGAAGGTTTCACTTTCTTTATTTTTCTGTTAATCTCATCTGGTTAGTTAATTGCATGAGTATATTGTCTCTAAACTATTATCACATATTCACTGCTTAGTTCATACTTATGAGTTAAGAGTAACTTGAGCATGTGATTGTTGAAAATTTGATACTGATTTTAGAACGTGTGCAATGATAATTAATACTGCGATTATATTGTTAGAGATTAGAATTGTTCATGATTATTGATGCAAGTCTTGTTAAAATCCATCTGTCACGTCAATTGTTTTGAAATTAATTTACTGCCGTAGATTATGAATTTTGGCGAAACGATACGTTATTCGATTTAGATCACTAATTCTGATAGACCCTCTGTCCCATTTCGCATCAAATATATAACTAGGATTGGTTACGATAAAGATGTTGGTGTTATAAGAGCATGAGGAGTGCACAGCTGCTCTTCAGAAGTCGGCCTAGTTGGTTTAGACATTAGCTACTAGCATGATTAAATGACTTAGGTCTACGGAGTCTAGCGTTTGCAGCTGTGCATGTTCCGGTCGACACCCCTCTGACGCTCTACTTAGTGATTTTACCCTTGATAATAATTAATGTAAGGGGGGGAGGGGGAATGCAAAATAGACCGTTTTTGCTAATTATTTAGCAAAATAGTCCGTTTTGCTAAATAATTAGCAAAATAGACCTTTTTTTGGCCAACAGGCCAAAAAGAGGTCTATTTTACAAAACAGCTCAGAAAACATACGAGACTAGTAGTCCCGTATGTTTTAATCACGGATTAGTGAAATTTTCTACTCAAAAAACATATGGGACTACTAGTCCCGTATGTTTTCTGAGTCACTAATCCGTGATTAGTTGACTCTAAACATACGGGACTAGTAGTCCCGTATGTTTTCTAAGCATTGTTTTTCAAAATCGACCTCTTTTTTTCAAAAGAGGTCTATTTTGCTAATTATTTTTCAAAGTGGTCTATTTCGCTATATATTTCATAAAAATGGTCTATTTTGCAAATTTTCCCTTAATGTAATCTTAAGGCACGGAATATGGGATGAGATCTAAAATTTCCATCATTCAGTATCTCGGGTTAACTTGGAGAGAGCCCTTTTCCACTAAGGGCCCGTTTGGATAATGGAAGTATTGGAAGTAGGAAGTAGGTTACGGAAGTAACTTCCAAAACTATGAAGTAGAAAGTAGCGGAAATAACATTTTTTTGTTTGTTTCTTATATTTTTAGAAGTAATGGAAGTAGAACTTCTTTCTCTTCATTTACTTTTTTTGTTTGGATAATATTTGAAAATATTACTAGGAAGTAATTAATACATGTTGCTTCCATTTTATTCTTGTTTGGGTTGTCATTGAAATAGAAATAGAGTTGTTGTTGCCATCAATTTAAATTTAAAAATCTGCATGACATTGCGAATATACTCCTAAAATAAAATTAAAAATAGAAATAGATAAGAGTTTGCATTTCAGGGGATTACGTAAAATTATTTCACTTATTCTTGAAAAATTGATGACTTGGATAGATCTGTTTCAGTATGCTTTCAAAGAAAATGCTTCAGTTTGTCATTTGTTCTCTTTTTGTGTGGAAGTTAAAAGATAGCTGAAAGCCAGGTTTCGCCGTTTGATAATATTTGTGTTATCATTTTATGAACATCCAATACTTATCCAATTTGTCTAGAACATTTATTTCACTTTGAATCCATGCTACAGAAATGACTTCGATAAACCAACAATTGGGCACCAAAAAAGAAAAAAGAGAAGAAAAAAGAAAAAAAAGGAAAAAAGCAACAACATCCACGAAAAATTATTGAGCTCAGAATAAGAAAGTGCTATTAAATATTAGCTGAAATAAATAAGAATCATAGTATTGTTGTAAGCTCAATTTATATCAAAGTCCAACACACATAATTGACAATAAACTAGTATCATTAAGTTTAAAAAAAATAATAAAGTGCAATCTCTAAGAAGACTACCCATACTTGAAAAATTGTTTAAATTGAGAACCATTTATTAAGGGGTGCTATCCATGTTTGTGAAACTAGTAGTTCCACTTTGAGTGTTGTCCAAAGTTGGTCGCCTACCTATCCTCTCCAACACGTTAAGAATCCTCTTTCTCTGTATTGGTTCAGGCAATACCATAAAAGCCTTCGCTTCAACTTCATTCTTGTAGTATTCATTGAAAACTAGTTCAAGATCATCTATGGAAATATCTTGAAAACCAAAAACCTTATCAGCAAGAACCTCAACCCAAGTTCGCTCCTTCAAACCAACAATGGCAGTGGCTACCTTTCCCATTTCCTCCACAAGTTTCTCACCAATAATTATATGGGAGTCCTCCCTTTTCTTCTTCTTTACTGGACGAGACGATTTACCACTTACAGTTCCTGGCTTGATAAAAATGCTCGAAGGCTCCATTCCGTTGAATTGTGATACACGAACTCCATCCATACCAGGACTATCTACAAGATCATCTTCGTCGATATTGATAGTTGGAATCTCTTTATCGATGTCAGGATCATAACTTGTCTCTCTGAATTCTCCAGTAGCATGATCCTCCCCACAAATAATGCGAAGCTCTTCATATCTTGGAATTGGACAATTCAAATACGGCTTGTATTTTGGATGTCTCTGTTTATAAGAAAAATAGAGATTTTTAATGTGATATAAGCATAAAGAGAAGTTTGAATTAACTTGGAAAAAATTAAGACATTAATATACCTCGATAAGCTCAGCATATGTCGTGGTATCAAGTGTAATCATCTTGCTCTCTTCATCCCATCCGGCTCCACTAAGTTTTTTTGCTTCACAAATAAGTTTCTACTTATCTTTGAGGGTTCGTAAGTGGTTCTCGACATTGTATGTAGTATAATTTTCTCCAAAGATAGAATTCACATGATCAACAGCCTTTTTAAAAGCAGGGGCTTTAAATGTCTTATACACTTTATAACCATTATTAGCAAGTTCCACTAAGCAAGAAATTAATGCCTCAATATGTGGAGGTTTCCATTTTTTGTTACTAGTTCCTTTTTTCCCTCCTCTCGGTGTTTCTTTGTTCCCGGTTGACTTTCGTTTCTTCCCTGCATTCGTATGTTTTCTATCTTTTGAAGGAGAATTAACTTCAAGACTTGAAATTGAATTTTGTGAAGCATTATTCTGGGAGCTTTGTGATCGCATGATTTGTTGGCTCAAATTTATGGGTGGGAACCCAATAGGAGTTCCACCAACATTGGCATTCATGAATTGTTGATTAGACGAATCTCCAAGATGACCAAAAACATAGGGGTTTCCAAGAGCGTGTACTCCATGAGAACGAGAGTAATGTGGCGATTGTTGATCTAGTGTTGAAGTGACTTGAAAGTATCCAGTACTGTTACCCCCATATGCACACTTTTCTATATTGTCCATCGTCCTGTGATATTGTAAATATTCATAGAGACAACAAGAATAAAGTTTACATTATGACAATTGGAAAGCAAAACTATAAAATTAGACATACATATACTGAAGCTCATCATAAAAAAGAACATGTCAATAAAGAAATGTCAAAGATACACAAAATTTTCTTTCCAATAAGCTTGATAATAGGAAAAAAACAAACTTGTTCACTTAATGATCTAGCATATATTAGTGATATCAATTAAAATAATACAAAACACAAATACTAATCACCTAATCCTATTTCCACCTCATTACCTTCCTTATATCGAGCACAATATTCTATCCACATAGACTTTGCTATTTCATCTCTTTTCTTTAACCAAGTAGCTTGTGCTTCTTTCTGTTCCCTTTTGCTTAAATTGAGCATGCTAACCTCAGATTCTTCACTAACAAATTCACTCTCGCTTTCATCAAAAACTACATCTTCTGTTATGTAACGATCATCTGGATCAACTATCATTATATAATTATGTAGAATGCAACATGCAATAACAATCTTGACCTGTGTTTGAAATGGAAAATCAGGTCTACATGTTAGAATTTTGAAACGATTTTTCAGAATTCCAAATGCGCTCTCTATCTTTGATCGAAGTGATGAGTGACGAAGATTAAAAAGCTCGCGATGGTTCAATGGTTCCCTACCATCTTGCTCTTTAAGATGGTAGCGCACGCTACGATAAGGTGCAATAAAACCGGGCATTGTCGTATATCCAGCATCGCAGAGATAATATTTAAGAAGTCTAGACTTTCGTAACATGCGAACAAGGTTGAAAAATGGACCTCTATCCATTCTTAAGTAGTCATATGCAAATGTTCTGCCGCCATAAAATAATCGGTTGATATAAGCATATCTCAATGAATCTCTACACTCGGTTGGTTCCCTAGGAAGTACTTCTCTTTTATTCTCAAACAACATAAAGTAAGCACACAATATACACACCACATATGCAGCAAAGCAACTTAGTGTAGCATCTCTAGCTTTTGAAGGTTCCATATTCTACATAAAACAAGTAAAACAATGTTATAAACTAAAAAAAAATCAGTGCATATGGTAATTATAAAAATTCGCCAATTTATTTCTCTAGTTTCAAAAAATAATATGATTCTCACATCCTACTAGCGTTGTTGTCTCTAAAATCTATTTTCTCATGCTACCTATAAATTCTCTTTCCAGTCAACATGCATTTGTCGGTGAATGGTGGTAATTAATTATGAAAAGTCATGCTCTAAAACGCGATATTTAACAGAACATAAAGACAAATGTCATTGGAACACTAAACATGGTGGGGCTTGCATAGAAAGATTGACGTGCTTGTAAAGGTTTTTATGTGATGTATGATGATTAAGAGAGATTTACACTATTAGAAGGTAAAAAGGGACAGAGGAAGAAAAATCTGACAGATTAATGCTTCTATGCCTAATATGTGTTACTGTTCTTTTTGTTGCCTTATCCGTTTTTCATGGAAACTGATTAACATCTAAATCCATCAGCTGCATAAGGATTGGAATGCACTAATGGACTGCTATTACCAAACTCTTCACTTTTATACCATTACGGTTTTACCGTCATTTTATTTTAGGCTATCACTATTTTGACACTAGTTCTTTTTCCCACCATAATTTTCTTTTGTCATATACCAAATTCCAGAATCCTCACAGTTCGTATGACTCTCATCATCAAATTTGTCTCGTAATAATTTTTTGATTGTGGGATCTTATTGATTGTTTTAGGAGTTATAAGTTTCTATGATGAGGGTAAGCGTGTGGCAGAGAATTTTGATGTTTGATTATCATAGACAGCATGGCCTAGGTAAGAGATCGTGCAATACCAGCCAAAGTGGTGTTGTTCCTGTGTTTTCGCTTTGGTGACATTCCAATTCTATAAATAATTTTCTAAAGGCGAGACCCATGATATACGATTGATTGCAATCTATCCTCTCTATACAGAGATTCAAATTGCTAGAATTTTCAACACTTATGGCCAACGAATGAACATTGATGATGGTCGTGTTATTAGTAACTTCATAACTCAAGCAATCCGGTATTATTTCAATCTTTAGCTTCTATCATTACAAATTCATCAATATAAGGTACAGAGGAATTAATCTTGCTGCCCTTTATGTTTCTTCTTTGCATCTTTAGGGGTGAACCATTAACAGTTCAAGCTCCAGGAAACCAAACCCAAAGTTTTTGTTATGTTTCTGACATGATTTCTGCCTATGAATCTGAATGTTTCGGTGCATAAATCTAATTGTTGTTGGATAATTTAAAGTTTTCCTTTCTCTTCTAGAGGTTAATGGACTTATTTGGTTGATGCAAGGAGAGAACAATGGTCCTATTAACATTGGAAATCCTGGTAATTTTGATTTATTTCTACATGAACCAAAAAAACCCAGCAACACAAATTCATCTTTCCAAACTGATATATACCTTGACATAAATTCATGAGAACAAATACACAAAAACTCACAAATAAATCCATAATCTAACAGTTAGCCAATCTCCAAAATCTAGCAACACATCCAATGATCTCCCCCAATATCAAATCAGCCACGTCTAGAAGAAGACCAAGAAGAAGAAGAGGACAACAACCTAAATCCGACACCAAACCCAACAAAATTCTGATCTATTTCTACATGAACCAAAAAAACCCCAAATCTTTTTGACTATTATTTCTCAAAGGAACCTTAACTAAAAGATCAAGCTTTATGGAAGATTTCTACAAGTAATATAGAAATATTGCATGAATTTAATTGCAATAAAAGATCAAAGTTTTATCCTTTACATACCCTTTTTGTTGAAGCGAAGAACGATGAAGAAGGACCCAATAAAAGATCAAAGTTTTATCCTTTACATACCCTTTTTGTTGAAGCGAAGAACGATGAAGAAGGACCCTTTTTTCCGTGAAGATGGCGGGGACTAGAACCGCGAAATTGAGTGAACAACGAATGGCGAAGTCGGTTCTGGGGATATTAGAAGGGGAAGAGTCGGTTGGTTGTGAGGACAGAGGATAGAACCGACTCTAGGATGGTTGTGAGGATATAGATAAGAACTGATCACTTCTTAGATGACTTCCGCCGTATTTCGAAGACTTTTTGACGGGAAAAAATTAAGGAAATAGAGATGACACGTAGATGCCATGTCATCGTTTAAGGAAGTAGCGGAAGTAGATTTTCAAGAGAAACAAACATTAGAAGTAGCAGAAGTAGTCTTTACCTCCTCTACTTCTGCTATTTCACGGTTACTTCCGTGCAAACAAACAGGCCCTAAAGGGGAACGAGAATTACTTGCTCTCTGTTAGTTAGATAACGACTGCAATATTCAGTCATTAGCGTCGCGAGCATTATATTTTGCGCTACTAATCGATCCACTTATGCAGCATTCATGATAGGACCCACCTACTCGAGTGAGATGCATAATATTTCATGCAATATTATATGCCATCACAAAATAAGAACTACTCATCACGTTGGCTACTCCTCCTATATCCGACCTCTTACCTTATAAACTGCAAATTAAGAGAAACAACGAATATGAGCTTTAAAGTTAGGATAAGCTACGTACGTACACTCAATCAATGTAGAACGTTCCCTCACAACGGTTTGTACAAAAAAAAAACAAGAGAATCATTTCGTTGGAATTGGATGCGCACTACTACCGGGGGAATGCATGCATGCATAGAAGATCATACCCATTTACCCTAATGCATCTTAATTTGTATAAATTACATAATTCTACAACACCCATCACCTTACAAATTAAAAGCATATTTCCCCCCTCGATCGAGCTTACAACACGAAGTTGCTCAGTACATGTCAAATTTCGG
>NC_033795.1:34314718-34315095 GCF_001876935.1 Asparagus officinalis
GGCCAGACCTCTCTCCCATAGGTTGACTACTCCGTCAGAAGAGCCGGAGTATATGACTCCGGTGGAGCGGTTGATCGCCAGTGTGGTGACCGCTGACTCCTGTTTTAACAATGATTGGACCGCCATGTGTCTAGTCGTGCCCTTGGGCCCCATCTCCCTCTTCCACACCTTGACCGTCCCGTCGGCGGAACCCGTGAACACCAGAGAGTCGGACCCGTTGACCACAGCGTTGACGGCGTCGTCGTGGGCGTTGACCGATTCTAAACACTTTGAATCCGCAACTCGCCAGACCTTCATCGTCCGGTCCCACGATCCGGAATAGAGCAGAGACCGGTCTTCGCTCAGGCTGAGGGTGGATATGGCGTCAGAGTGTCGGA
>NC_033795.1:34315108-34315328 GCF_001876935.1 Asparagus officinalis
GCTCTTCAGGAAGTCCTTCAGGCGAGGGAGGGTGCCGACGCGCTTGTGGACCTTAGGGTTTTTAGGCGTCACTCGCCACACTCGTATCTTGCCGTCCTGGTGGCCCGTGAAGATGCGGTGGTCACTTGAGATGACGATGGCTTTGACGAGTCCGCTCGTGGACTTGAATCCGGAATATTCCTTCTGATTCTTCCACACTCGAATGTTCTTGCTGTCCGAG
>NC_033795.1:34315814-34351540 GCF_001876935.1 Asparagus officinalis
AATTCTTTTGGAAATAAACCTGCAGTCTATATATGATGGCGCATCTCAATTTTCAATTGAAGCACAGCAGTAGGAAATCTATGTGTCAATAGTTTAAATAATGTTTGAATCATGATGAATTAAGTTCGTGTTTAAACACTAAACCCCCCAATGAATTTTCAGCTAGCGAATCTATGTAATTTATAGGTTAAATTACACTAAACCCCCAATAACTTATAGCATTTTGCTGGAAATGCTTCAATATATATCATATCATACTCTCTTTAAAAGTGATAGTTTTGAAAAAACTTTCCATAACCAAAAATACCCTTGACTCTCTTAAATATTATATTATTATAATATCTTATCCTGATTAATTTTAATTAATAGGTATAAGCTTCAATTATCTTATCATATTCTGTCCTAATTAATATGTATATACCCTCATATTTGATTTAAGTATGTTAAAATTATATTAAGTTATAAATAATTATTCAACCTCCATGTTCGGACACTACTCTGGAAATTACAAAAGAATAATCTAAGAACTTACAAAATTTAATTACTAAAGAAAATAGATAGAGATTTAAAATTTTAACAACATAAATCCTTGAACTTGGTACTTAACAAATAAAAAAAAGAACTCCTTTTCTTACAATTTGTTTCATTATATTTATATTTAAAAATAAATATGATAATGATATAACGAAATATTCTCAGTTTTGTTGATGAGCTTACTGAGTCAAAGCTCTCACGAGATCTCGTTGGCATTCGGCCTGCGCGTCCAAGCAATTAGCCAGGCAATCAACAAACTCGCCAGAGTACTAGGTGGCTATGATGTCACGTATAAGGATGGGCCTTCTCATTTCCCATGACGTGAAGGGGAAGGAGTACAATGCTCTGAGCCCATCAAGCAGCCGCTCATAGTACAAGTGAGAGGCATGGCATCTCTTAACAGTGCATGGTCACATCCCATGATTCAAGAGATCGTGATCATGTCGTCTCTTCCCTATTTAAGAGACACTCCTGGCTACGTGAAAGAGGTTCGCTCTTCGGCTAATTAGCTCACTTCTCAGTCAACTGACGACCCGCTCTTTGCAAAGTCCCTGCACTGTAGCATTTTCTTCTAGCTTTGGCCTTGACAGCCATTAAGCTCGGGAACTCGAACTCGATCAATACGAGCTTCTCCTGCGCACTGAAGCTTACTTGCAAATTCAATCGGATTGTCCAAGGAAAGCAAACTCGGCACGAGCATCGAGGGAGGCATCCTATCGCTACCAAAGACCCCACGTTAAACAACGAGGGTATTCCTTCCGTTTCTGTTATAAGTTTGATTCATTAGTTTGTAATAAGATATTCTTATCAATACAAACGAAGTTCCCGTTTTGGGAGATCAAATTTTACACATACAGCTCCCTTCCTCTGAAACATAACTCGCTTCTTCCTTGCCTTCTCTCCTCTTAGTCTTGTTGTTATTTTTCTTCCCACCTACTCTTTTATTTAAATAGTCGACCTTGAAATACCCAACTTCACCGTATTTGAAACACGGTCTTCCCGCAAGAGGTCTTGATTTAGATCTAGACTTTCCTTCCTTGCCTTTTACTCCCTCATTGCTCCTTTCTCTAGCAAACAATTCATGTGCTTGTTCTTTGCCACCACCAGTAGTCATGTCACTGGTTGTAATCTTCCAAAGATTATCCGCTAGAAACGTCGTTCTAGTCTCATCCATCATCAAATTGTCTCTCACAAGCATTAGTGTTTGCACCAGGTTCTCATAAGATTTCGATAGAGATAGAAGTAGTAGAAGCGTCTGATCCTCGTCATCAACTGTCACATCTATGTCCTTTAAGTCTGATATGATCCTATCAAACTTGTTGATGTATTTCCGGATTGATGAGCCCTCCTCTATCTTGCAAGTATACAATTTGGATTTTAAATAGATCTTGTTCGTTAGACTCTTCGTCATGAAGGTGCTTTCTAACTTCGACCACACGCCCGCAGCCATTTCCTCTCCATCTACGAAGAAAGCTACATCCCTTTCAAGATAAAGGATAATTGACACCCGTGCTTTCAGATCCATCTCCTCCCAATCCTCATTAGACATATCCTTGTACTTTTTCTCTTTTTCAGCCAAAGTCTTGTGCAATTTTTTACAAAATCAACGAGTTTTTTTATCTGCATCCTCTAATAGAAAAAATCATTCTTTACATTAAACTTTTTGATCTCGTATTTTCCAACTTTAACTGTTTTGCTAGTTGGTGCCATCCCCTGCTTGTATTATTTAATCTGCTTCTCTCGGGAAATTACCGAGCACCACCTCAAACCAAAAGCTACACCACTCCCAATCTGTATAACAGCTCTAATACCAATTGTTGGACGTAGAGTCACGCCCTCATGTCACGGAAGCGATATAACCTGAGAGAAATCCCTACCTTTTATTTTCACAAAAGCTCAAGTCAATCTCTATATTCCCGTTTCACAAAGGAAACAAGAATAGAAAGTAAAATATTTTAACAAAGTGAGACATGTACTCTTCCTCTCATCAGTTCTAGGACTGAATTATCGAGGGAGCCTACAAGCAATAGCCAACACCCAAAAAATAGTAAAGACACGAGATTTACGTGGTTCGATAAACTTATCTACGTCCACGGGAGGGGTGAGGGGGATTCCACTATGAGGAGAACACCGATGACTTGTACAACCCACAAACTCGTCTCAAAGAAAAAGATTTGATTTTTACCCAAGAAGAAATTGACCTCTCTCTTGCAAAATCTCTCTTCAAGATCTAAGTTTTCCCTCAGATCTAAGTCTCCTAAACTCTCTGTTTTCTCCTCTTCACAGCCGACTAAAGCCCTCCTTTTCTTTGCGTTTTCCCCCTGCACAAAACCCTAAAAAAAGCCTTGGTATTTATATAACAAACACCGGCTGAACATCGGGTGGGCCTTGGGCGTGCTGTACATGTGCCTTGCTGTACATGTGCCTCGGGTGGGCCCGAGACACATCTCATCCTTTCACATTTTCTATTACACCAGGTTTTTTCTACTCAAGTAATTCAAATCAGTCTTTTTGTTTATGTTGGATGATTGTCGTCAAATTCAAGTTTCTTTCAACTTATGATTCAGTGAGAGCTTGACTTAGGTTTATTTCAATAGCTAGCTCCCTTCAAATATTAATTCAATTGTAATCTCCTAAATTTTGTTTTATTCTACAAAAGCGCAGCTAAAAATGGGCAATTAAAGAAAGTAATCTCACAACATATATTTGAGCTGAGTTATTAGGAAATATTTTGTACCCACTCCAGTTCTTTGCTCCTTTTTATTGTCTTTTTTACCCATTTCGCTTATACAGATAGAACTTATATTTGAGCTGAGTTATTGGGAAATGTTTATTGGCGATGATAATCTCGCCGTCGCCAAAACACATTCGCGACGGAAAGCACCACGTCGCCAATGTGTTTTAGCGATGGCGGTAAACCCGTCGCCACTGTTACCTGTCACCAATACCTCTCCGTTGCTAATGTACATTAGCGACGGATGACCCCGTCGCCAATGTGTATTGGCGAGGGTATTATTGGTGACGGACAATTGGGCATCACGAATGTGCATTCGTGACGGATTTGGCTGCATTGGCGACGGATTTCCTCATCGCCAATGCTCTGTTTTCTACTAGTGGAAGAATGCACATAATTTTAGACGTAATGACATGCCGATACCTGCCATTTTGATGCATAATCAATTGCTACGGATATATGTTTACTGGATAAATTTTTTTGGCCAATGAATTAAAATTTTATTCATCTCCCAAAATTGAAAGTGTATGTACATCAATGCTTTGCCAGTTCATCTTTGGCAAGAAACTAATAAAAAAAAAGTTTTCCATCAAGCTATTAGCCTACATTTTCCTTATTCTATCATTTATATGTTCAGGAATTTCTTCATTCAGTACCTTTGAGAAGACTGAGATCTTTACTTCCCTGACTAACTGGGTAGGAGTATGGAGTTTCCCTTGGAAGATTCTCAAACTCCTTTCCTTCCAAATCTAGTAAACTGTCACTAACAGTGCCATTCTCTTTATCTTCTTCATGAATTTACTGAATAAAATTGAACTTCTTTATGGACTTGGTACGCAGTATCAGTAATATTAATATATCCTATTGCTTAATCAAGATATTAGATGTTAGGGGCAGTTAGTTAGGTGCATTTTAGCGAGCGATTTTTCTCCCGCTATTGTGCGCCACTACCTGGATCTTGTATGAAGAAGAAGAAGAAGAAGAAGAATGTAAACAAGGGGATCGTTGATGCTACAATAAGGGATACAATCTTTGTCTATCCTTCTTCATCCTCTGTGGCTGCTGCTGAGGGATCTGAGGGATTAATGGAGACAAATGAAGCTAGGGAAAGCAATGAAACAGTAAAGGAGTTACGAGCTTCTTCCAGATCTTTAATGGAGATGGAAAACACTGGACCTAAGGGAGCTAAGAAGAAAATGCTAATGGAGGAGGTCCTGATGAAAACAAGGTCAATTTCGGAACCAGGCCTACTCAAATATGGTCCAGTTCTTACTCGTCAGCTAGATGAGACTCCTAACTCATCCTCTTGGGCTGATGAAATGGAAGAAGAATTGATTAATGGTTTATAAATGAATCAACGACGATGATGGATGATGATATTGAGATTTTTACCCCTTTTGTTGCTCAATCTACAAATGAGAGGAAAAAAGCTGAGAATTCTGTGATTTCTTCCCCTCCTTCTGAAAAAGGGGATAGATCTAAAAAACTCAATCTGGAAGGAGAAGGGAAAAACAATGTAGAGGTATTAGCGTAGCGAGAAGAGCTTAACAAAGAGGGGTCTAAGAAATCTTTTGTGAGCCTATTTGCAGATAACAGGAAACCAGGTAAAGGACTTGCTCTCAATTTTATTCCAACCTCTCCCTCTGCTGATGTTTCTTTCACTACTGAAGAATGGATGGAGGGTGAAGATTATTAGAAGTATTCCTTAATTGGACACGTTATAGGGCTGAATGTGAAGTTCAGATCTATGGAATCATATATAAGTAAAGCTTGGGGCAGAATTTCAATCCCTAGGATTTCTTTGCTCAAGCAAGGGGTCTTCCTGTTTGATTTTCAATCTGAACAACAAATGAGGGAGGTGTTGGAAGCTGGGCCTTGGTTCTTTGGCTCAAGGCCTTTGATGCTAAAGCTATGGTCTATTGAAGTTGAAATGGAGAAGATTCAAGACTATTCTTATCCAATGTGGATTCAGCTCCCAAATCTAAAACTTAATTTGTGGAGTACTACAGAAATTAGCAAAGTCTCTAGTTTAATTGGATGTCCTATAACAACTAATATGTTTACTGCTACTAGACAGAGACTGAGCTATGCTAGAGTATTAATTGAGGTGCAATTACCCCTGAAGGATCCTCTGCCAGACCTAGTTCAGTTTCAAGGGCCTGATGGGAAAAATACAGTCAGAGGGTTATCTATATACTCAAGCCTAGGTGGTGTTCAAACTGTAACATTATTGGCCATGAAACAAAAAATTATAGAAGGCATAAGGTCAAGAAAATGTGGGTTCTAGTCAATAGAATGAAGAAAATTGAAGAACATGCACAAGAACAAGAAAAAGGTGCAATGCCAGGAAATTCTGGAACTGTGCATGTTTCTGATTCTGGGGGGAAACATGCACAAATGGAAGCTAAGACTAATCTGGGAATTGATGCTGGGAAAAGTATACAACAAGCACCATCTGACAAAAGACAAACTTATGTCAACTTTACTGTACCTGTGAAACATGCACAAGCCATGATGTCTGATATTCAGAGTATAAGACTTGGGAGTTCTGGATTAGCAACATTTCATCAAATTTCTTCCCCAACAGTCAATGCTTCTGAATTTACAAGTATTAATAGGACAAATATAGCAAGAAGAGTATTAGCTAGAGATTCAGGGAATTTAACACATGCATCTCATTTCTCCCCTCTGGACTCGCAGATTCTTGATTTTGATCCCTGTTATATTGACAGGGGTGGAGGGCAATAATGCACTTTGCTATCTGGAATATAAGGGGATTTAATAAGTCCCCTAAGCACCTAATAGTCAAGCAATTTATTCATGAGTACAAACTATCTTTTATAGCTCTTTTAGAAACAAAGCTTTCTATGGAAAAAATGGATAAAATAGCTCAAAAAATTGCAAAAAAAACTAGGAATGGACTTCCAATGGTCAAGAAGCAGGTAATGGGAGGATTTGGCTTCTTTGGAATAGTGTCATTCTCTCTATTCAGTGTGTCAAAGTTTCTGTTCAATATATGACATGCACAGTCCATACAAGAGATGGCAGATTTTCCTGCTTAATGACTATAGTTTATGCTCTTAACCAAAGAGAGGGAAGGAAAGCACTATGGCAGGATCTTCAAAGTTTCAAATTAACAGTTAATTGCCCTTGGTTAATTAGGGGAGACTTCAATGCTATTCTCAGTGGTGATGAAAGGTTGGGGGGTGCACCAATATCATATTCTGATACTGAAGACTTCCAGAATTTTATTTCCTCTAATCAACTGGTACACATTAAGACTACTGGGTGTTTTTACACTTGGAATAATAAACAGGAGGCTGATACTAGAGTATGGAGTAGATTGGATAGAGTGTTGATCAATGATCTATGGATCTCACAATATACTTCTAGTCAAGAAGATTTTTTGTAGCCAGCTTGCTCAGACCATTCTCTAGCTCTCATTTTAATTGGAGATGATGATTTCCAAGGAAAAAAGCCATTCAAGTTCTTCAGGATGTGGACAAAGCACCTTGAGTTCCATTCTATTGTCAAATCTATTTGGCAACAGGATGTGCAAGGTTATTATATATTCAAGATATCCTCCAAACTGAAGATGCTCAAGCCTGCACTCAAAGAATTAAATAAAAGATACTTCATGAATATAAGTGAGCAGGTATTAAGAGCCAAACAAGAGTTGTCTGATATTCAGAATATGATGACCAATGATCTATTCAACCCTCATCTTATTTCTAAGGAAAAAGAATGCTTAAAGAAATACACCTTACTGCTACATTGTGAAGAATCTTTTTACAGACAGAAAGCAAACATCAAATGGGCTATACATGGAGATAAATCCTCTCAATTCTTTCACTCAGCTATGAAAGCTAGAAGACATCAAAATAGGGTATTGTCCCTGTATACTGAGGATGGGAATAGAATATCTGATATGGATACAATTATTAATGAGCTTATTAACTATTACAAGAGTCTACTGGGATTTCCTGGAATTACTTTTGAGCCTGATCTTAATACTATAGCAAATGGCCCTATCCTCTCATCAAATCAAAGGGAAATTCTTGGCTCTCCTGTCACTAGGGAGGAAATTAAACAAGCAGTCTTTACTATGTCTGATGATAAAATCCCTAGTCCTGATGGTTTCAGTGCATCATTTTTCAAAATTGCCTGGGATATTATTAAAGATGATATGTGTAAAGTAGTGGGTGAATTCTTTTGCAATGGTAAGCTCCTCAACACCTTCAACTCAACCTCTATCACTTTAGTGCCTAAAATCCTCAACCCTAGATCTCCATCTGACTATAGACCTATTTCTCACTGCAACCGTGTATACAAAATAATATCAAAAATCATTGCCACCAGAATTCAGAAAGTGATTGGCTTTCTGATTGATGATGCACAAAGTGCATTTGTTAATGGTAGACTTGTTTCTAACAATATTCTCCTAGCTCATGAACTGTTAAAGCATTATGGCAGAAAGAAAGTCTCCCCAAGAGCTGTCCTCAACATTGATTTAAGAAAGGCTTTTGACACTATTAATTGGAGTTTTATCAAGTATATGTTGACAGGTTTGGGATTCCCTGAAAATTTGGTCACATGGGTGATGGAATGCATCTCTACACCTAAGTTCTCTTTGTCAATTAATGGCTCATTACATGGATACTTTAAGGGAGCTAGAGGATTGAGGCAAGGGGATCCATTATCTCCTTCTTTGTTTGTGCTTGGAATGGAATATCTATCCAGGAAACTCAAAACCTTCAGTACTGAAAGTATGTTCAAGTATCATCCGAAATGTGCAAGGATGGGGATTACACACTTGATTTTCGCTGATGATTTGCTACTCTTCTGTAGAGCTGACATGGATTCAATTGCTATAATAAACAACTGTCTGCAGGAATTTAGTAGAGTTTCTGGGTTGGAGGCCAACTCTTGCAAAAGCTCTGTTCTCATGAGTGGGATTGAAGAAAACACAAAAACACAAATATGTTCATACTTAAACTTCCCTGAGGGTTCTTTGCCTATGGGATATTTAGGACTACCCTTAGTTTCAAAAAGGCTTTCTTTTCTGGACTGCTCATCTCTGATCTCAAAAATATCAGACCAGCTTCAAAACTGGCAATGCAGGAAAAAATTGTCTTATGCTGGGAGAATCCAACTAATCAAGATTGTTATATTGGGGATTCAAATATATTGGACAAGCAATTATATTTTGCCAATTAAGGTGCTGGAGAAAATTGATATGCTATGCTCTGAATTCTTGTGGGGGAGCAAAATCCACCTTGTCTCCTGGGCAGAGGTATGTAAGGCTAAAAAGTTAGGAGGATTGGGTCTATACTCTGCCAAACTGTGGAATTATGCTGCTGCTATCAAAATAATATGGATGATTCACTCTAAAAAGGGTCTCTTAAGGATAAAATGAGTACATGGACACTACTTAAAAAATCAGGATATCTGGCAAGTGCAACCAAGGAGAAATGATTCTTGGATGGCACTACTTAAAAAATCAGGATATCTGGCAAGTGCAACCAAGGAGAAATGATTCTTGGATGTGGAGACAAGTTCTAAAGGTGAGGGATATGGCAATAAGCAGATTTAGGGATGTGAACAATCTTTTTAGAAGCATTGCTAACTGTCACAATAATGGTAAAATGAAAATTTCATCTGTCTACAATGCTATTTCTCAATTCACAGTTGTTACTCCCTAGGCGAATACAGTGTGCGGAGGCTTACATTACCCCAAGCATTCAATAATCTTATGGCTTGCAGTCCTATCGAAGCTTCTGACCAAAGACAGGTTGTGTAGCATGGGTATGTTAGATATTAATCAATGTATCCTATGTGTTGATACTGGTAATCATCTAGAGTCCAGAAAAGCACCTGTTTTTTTATTGCTGATACTCTTCTTATGTCTGGAACAAACTGATGGCATGGTTAGAGTTTCCATGGAGGTCTTGTAGTTGGAATCATGTTTTGAGATGGTACAGCAACAACTTGAGAGGGGTTGGTTTTATGAAGAAGCTAAAAAGAATGGTATTTTCCATGACTGTTTATTGGATATGGAAGGAAAGAAATATGAGGATTTTTCAGCAAAAAACTCGCAGTCCGGATCAACTGGTCAGAGAAGTGAAGATTTCATTGCTCTTAAAAGTTCTAAATTAATGAAGATATTCCTGAACACTTGAGAGATAAAATAGGAAAATTGTAATTAGTTTGTGGGTTTTCTAATTTTGTTTGCCAGAGCTTCTTTTCTCTGGTAGTTTTTTGTAGCACTCTCATTTCAAAACTTGGTGATGAATAAAATATTTTTTCATTGACCAAAAAAAATATATCCTATTGCTATGTATTCTTTTGCATGCGGATCGTGCGAACCGGACCTGATAAGGCCCAGGCCCACGAATAACATGCAGGGGAATTGTTTGTTCGGATTTTGAGTCGGTTTCAAACTCTCACGCGTTTTCTCTCTGTTACCTATATAAACAATTGTTTATTAGGTTTTCTTTTGTGCAAAAGGAGGTGCGAAGGAGTTTGATGCAAAGTTTTGCGGCTGCAGACAAAATCAATTGCGTCTGCGGAGTAAAAGAAAAAGCAGAAGCTTGAGGAGTTTTCAGCAGCCGTTAAGAGGGTTCTGAGCATCTTTTGTAGAGAGAGTTTGTATGAGAGGTTTGAGAGTTTTGTGTGAGGGTTTTATTTGTGAGATTCTTGTGTAAACCCTAGTTGTATTCTCTCCCTCTATTAGTAGATCTCCCCCCTCCTTGCCCCGTGGACGTAGGCAATTTGCCGAACCACGTTAAAATTGGTTGTACTGCTTTTGTGTGATTTGTAATAGCTTTTAGGGTCCCTCGATGCGCAGTGCTAGAGCTAATGAGAGGAAGAGCTAATATCCTATTTTGATAGGATATAGGCTTCAGATTCTTGTTCCCTTTGAGAAACAAGAATTCTTATTGCGACCTAACTCTTGTTGTGCTGCCGAAGTGCTGCCAAAATTTTCGCTGCGCGCAACAAGTGGTATCAGAGCCAAAATTTCAGATCTAGGGTTTTTTGGTGGAGGAAGATTCTTGTGTGAAGCTTAGTTCTTGGAGTTCTCGGCTTCGGTGGAGATAGCATTAGGAGTTGCCGTTGGAGATTTCGCTTTCCTCGTGTGGATAGGAGATCTATTTGGAATCCGATCTAGGGTTCAGTTGGGTGGTTCCTAATTCTATCAAATTTGTTCCTTCTCTACAATTTGGAGTTAGTTCGCAATGGAAGAAGAAGGTGAAAGCAGCAAATCGATGGCGGGTACAATACAAGTTGGTTTTCAAAACACCAAAATTAGTGTGGTGAAATATGACGGAAAAATCAACTTTGGTTTGTGGATGAGCGACGTACAGGATGCGTTAAATGCTCAGAATTTGGAAGAGACCATCATGGTCTACGAGAGGCCACCTAAATATGAAGAGGCGATATGGGAGAAAATGAATAGGAACGCTTGTGGGGTGATTAGGTCCTGTTTGGAACAGGAGCTGAAGTATGATGTGATTGGGGTGACGTCTGCAATGAAGATGTGGGAAATTCTCAACAATAAGTATCTCACAAAGAGTGTTGAGAACAGGTTGCACTTGCTGCGAAGACTCTTCAGATTTCAGATGTCCAGAGGCACCTCGCTTGTGGCTCATGTGAACAACTATACGAAGTTGTTGTCGGACTTGGCGAATGTTGATGAGAAGATATCGGATGAGTACAAGGCGATTATTTTGTTGGGCTCCTTACCGGATGAGGAGTATGATACCTTCGTGCTCACTTTGTTGAACGGGAGATCTTCTATCAGCTATAGTGAAGTGACTAACGCTTTGACGAACTACGATTTGAGGAGGAAGGATAAGGAGACTTCCCGCGCTAGTACTTCAGGAGAGGCCTTGTCGACAAGAGGTAGAAGCCCATATCCGAAAGGTGGTAACAGAGGGAGGTCAAAGTCTAGAGGCCGCCACCAATTAACAAAGAACCAATGTGCATTCTGCAAGGAGCAGGGACATTGGAAGAGAGACTGCCTGAAGCTCAAGGAGAAGGAGAATGGCAAGAAAAAGGGCCCGAAGGCCAATGAGGTGAACATTGCGAAAGGCGATGATTCCGATGATTCGTGCTTTTCTCTACTGATTACTCCGGAGGTGAACCATGTGGATGCATCAGATTGGATGCTTGATTCCGGCGCTACTTTTCATGTGACCCCTAGGCGAGACTGGTTTGCATCTTTTGAGAAAGTCGACGGGGGCGTTGTTGTCATGGGAAATGATCAATCCTGTGGCGTTTGTGGGATAGGTACCGTGCGGATTAGGATGCACGATGGAGTAGTCCGTGAGTTGAAGGAGGTGAGATTTGTTCCTCAACTGAAGAAAAATCTTATCTCAGTTGGAGCTTTGGAGGCGAAGGGATTCAAGGTGACTTTCGAAAACGCTGTAGCGAAGGTTACTAAGGGATCATTGGTGGTGATGAGGGGAGTCCGCAATCGGAATTTGTATTATCTGAAGGGAAGCACCGAGATTGGCCAGGTTGCTTCGGCTATTTCAGAAGCGGACATGAGCAGACTTTGGCACTATAGATTGGGGCACACAGGTGAAAAGTCACTGCAGGCATTGTGCAAGCAGGGGCTATTGAAGGGAGCCAAGAGTGGGAAGATTGAGTTCTGTGAGCACTGTGTTCTTGGCAAGAAGACGAAGGTAAAGTTCGGGACTGCCATTCATCAGACGAGGGGCATCCTGGACTACGTGCACACAGACGTTTGGGGTCCTACCAAGACTGCATCACTTGGTGGTCGACATTGGTTCGTCACTTTTGTAGATGACTATTCTAAGCGTTGTTGGGTGTACACCATGACGAAGAAGAGTGAAGTCCTAGATTTGATTGTGGAGTGGAAAAAGAGATTGGAACTGCAGACTGGGAGAAAGATCAAGACGTTGCGATCCGACAACGGTGGTGAGTATACTTCTGACCCCTTTCAGCAGCTATGTCGAGACGAGGGCATAGAGAGACACTTCACAGTTAGTCATACACCGCAGCAAAATGGGGTGGCAGAGAGGTTGAATCGGTCTTTACTGGAGAAGATCCGATGCTTATTGTCGCAGAGTGGTTTGGAGAAGATCTTTTGGGCTGAGGCACTTACATATGCGAGCCACCTCATTAATAGGCTGCCTTCATCTGCGATTGAGGGGAAAACCCCTATGGAGATGTGGTCGGGAAAGCCAGCACATGACTATGACCAGCTCAAGGTATTCGGGTGCCCTGCATATTATCATGTTAGAACTGATAAATTGGAACCTCGAGCTAGGAAGGCCATATTTGTAGGATTCAAGCGTGGTGTCAAGGGATACAAGCTTTGGGATCCAGTTGATAAGAAGATTGTGCTGAGTAGGGACGTCACGTTTGATGAAGCTTCTATCTTGAAGCTTCCCAGCTCTCATCAGGTGGAGAGCGACCCGACGGAGGAGATATCGCAGGTGGTGGAGATCGATGCAGCTCCACATTGTCCAGATGGTACAGTATCCATGCAGGTGCCGACTGAGGTGACGCCAGGCGAGCACGACGATGACACGGAGGATACGAGTACAAATGTGCAGGATCAGGAACCGACGGCTCAGGTTCAGGATTCTATTGCGGCTAGGAGACAGAGGAGAAACATACAGATGCCAGCACGGTATGCCGACACAGTTGCGTATGCACTTCCGGTGGAGAGTATCGATGAGTTAGTGCCTACTACATTCAGGGGCATTGAGGGCACTCCAGTGAGGTTCAAGGCTAGGTTGGTTGCGAAGGGCTATGCACAGGAGGAAGGTATTGATTACAATAAGGTTTTCTTTCCGGTGATGAAGTACTCTTCGATTCGAATTTTGCTAGCTTTGGTGGCACAGTATGGTTTGGAATTAGATCAGTTGGATGTGAAAACGGCATTTCTTCATGGTGATCTTGATGAAGAAATATATATGACTCAGCCATTGGGATTTCGAGCTGCAGGGAAGGAAAAATTAGTTTGCAAACTGAAGAAATCGCTATACGGTTTGAAGCAGTTTCCTCGACAGTGGTATAGGCGATTCGATGGTTTTATGCTTGGTCATTCGTACACTCGGAGCCAGTTTGATCCTTGCGTATATTTTCGCAAGTTGAAGGGAGGTGCGTACATTTATTTGTTGCTCTATGTCGATGACATGTATGAGTTTGAGATGAAGGACTTGGGCGAGGCGAAGCGCATTTTAGGGATGGAGATCGGCAGAGACAAGAAGAAGGGCAGAATTTGTTTGACACAGGTGGCTTATTTGAAGAAGGTTCTACAGCGATTCCATGTTAGCATGGATACAAAGCCAGTTGGTGTACCTTTGGGAGCCCATTTGAAGCTTTCAGCTGGTCTTTCACCGAAGTCAGTTGAAGATCGTGAGTTGATGTCGAAGACTCCATATGCGAGCGCGGTTGGGAGCTTGATGTACGCAATGGTATGTACGAGACCGGATTTGTCACAGGCAGTAAGCATGGTATCGAGATACATGCACGATCCAGGAGTGGGTCATTAGCATGGTTTCTAGATACATGCATGATCCAGGAGTGGGTCATTGGGACGCCGTGAAATGGATTTTGAGGTACATTCGAGGTACGCTCAATGTTGGTTTGGTTTATGAGCGGGACACTACAGGTGGGCAGTTATGCATTGGCTATGTTGATTCGGATTATGCCGGGGATTTGGATAAGCGCCGGTCTACTACGGGGTATGTGTTTACTTTGACCCGTGCGCCGGTGTGTTGGAGATGCACCTTACAGTCGACGGTGGCTTTGTCTACGACGGAGGCAGAGTATATGGCAGTTACGGAGGCTGTGAAGGAGGCTATTTGGCTTCGAGGACTTTTGGAGGAACTTGGTATATCGCAGAGGTCCGTCACTATTCATTGTGATAGCATGAGTGCTATCTATTTGGCGAAGAATCAGGTTTTTCATGCGAGGACGAAGCACATTGACGTTCGTTATCACTTCGTTCGGGATGTTCTTGAAGATGGCGATGTGGAGATTGTAAAAGTCCACACGAAGGATAATCCGGCAGATATGCTCACTAAGGTGGTTCCGAACAACAAGTTTGACCATTGTCGAAACTTGTTGCACATTCGTGATTGTTGAGGCCGTTGACGGCCATTTTGGTGAACTACGTTCGGCTTGATTCCTTGGGCAAGAGGATACGTAGGCAGTCTTTCAGATGCAGCCGGTTTGGATTTTGATGGGGGTGAGATTGTTTGGACTCTCGTTCGGGTTCTCGACTTGTTGTGGATTGAGTTCGTACTGGACACAACAAGTGGGACTTTTGGATGCATTTGGTGTCGGTTCAGTTTTGGAAAAACTTCACCGAGGTGGAGAATTGTGAACCGGACCTGATAAGGCCCAGGCCCACGAATAACATGCAGGGGAATTGTTTGTTCGGATTTTGAGTCGGTTTCAAACTCTCACGCGTTTTCTCTCTGTTACCTATATAAACAATTGTTTATTAGGTTTTCTTTTGTGCAAAAGGAGGTGCGAAGGAGTTTGATGCAAAGTTTTGCGGCTGCAGACAAAATCAATTGCGTCTGCGGAGGAAAAGAAAAAGCAGAAGCTTGAGGAGTTTTCAGCAGCCGTCAAGAGGGTTCTGAGCATCTTTTGTAGAGAGAGTTTGTGTGAGAGGTTTGAGAGTTTTGTGTGAGGGTTTTATTTGTGAGATTCTTGTGTAAACCCTAGTTGTATTCTCTCCCTCTATTAGTAGATCTCCCCCCTTCTTGCCCCGTAGACGTAGGCAATTTGTCGAACCACGTTAAAATTGGTTGTACTGCTTTTGTGTGATTTGTTAATAGCTTTTAGGGTCCCTCGACGCGCAGTCCTAGAGCTGACGAGAGGAAGAGCTAATATCCTACTTTGATAGGATATAGGCTTCAGATTCTTGTTCCCTTTGAGAAACAAGAATTCTTATTGCGACCTAACTCTTGTTGTGCTGCCGAAGTCCTGCCGAAATTTCCGCTGCGCGCAACAGATCGAATACTCAATTGTGGTTCATATTGGAGATGCTTGTTTTTCACATGTGATCTGTCAGATTTATGAAGAAGCAGTTACACAGCTCTTAAACAAGCAAACAAAACAAAATAAAATTAAAAAACTGGAAGGCCTCCTTTTTGAAGAAGAATAAAGGAAATATGAAGTAAGATGCCTGTTATATATGAGCCAATCCTGTTGGATCATGATGTGAACATCTGAAAAATAATTCCCTTATGTTTAAACTTTAAAGTCGAAGAATTCTATTTCGATCAGAAGCCTTCTTAATTTTGAGAGTTTCTGGCTTTCTGCTGCTAGAGCAATTAATGAGAATTATATTATACAATTAATTCTTGACTCCGGTCAGCAGCAGACACTCGATGATTATTCAAACTACATACCACGTGATTTTTTTATCAAATTTATTGCAAGGGAAAGTACCTTTGATTTCATCTGGCTTCTGTAGTTCACTCTTTAGTAAACCATACGTCGCCAACTTCATTGCTTTACAAAATCTCTAGTCATACTTCACTAAAGGATATAAGTCAGAGAGTACGACATGTAGCTTCCTCGGATTGGGATCCTCTACTAAGGCATAGTATTTCCTAATATCTCCTAATACATCTTCACCTTTCATTGCATAGTACATCCTCGTATTTTGCGCTTATGCTCAAAATGAAAGGTGAAGATGCATTAGAGCTTCTCCAACGTGGGGCTCTATTTTGCATCCCAAACTTTGGCTTATTCCTTAGAATATGCTAAAATAGAGTTATGTAACTCCAACCATACTCCTCTATTTCCAACTCCATTTTAATTTCTCTTAATTTTTTAATTCTTTTACTTGTTTTAAAAATATATAATGTAATCATATATTTAAATAAAATTAATTTTCTTTAATGAATTGATAATAAGAAATAGAATTAATTTTCTTTAATTCTTGGAATTTTATATTTCAATTAATATTATTTAATATTACTCTCATTTTGAATATATAAAAATAATAAAAAAATAAAAGTTATATAATATAAATAATATTATTAATAATATTATTAAATGTATTAATATAAAATAGGCATTCAGATTAAATTAAACATACATTCATATTACTAAATCCACGACTATTACATAGAAAGCAAAAAACATGAATTGAAAATTACATGACAAATAGGAAAAACATAATACATGAAAAATACTAAAAGTCTGGAAAGTCAACTCCTCCGTATCCACCTCCTCTGTAGTCAGGTATTCCGTATTGACTTCATGCGTAGTTGTATTCAGGATTAGGAAATATCAGATGAGGAACCCCTAGTTATATTTCTATTTAAAATCTGTTGTTGTTTAATTCGAAAATATTCGCGTTTTGTTGGATTGGTAATAGCTTTCAGATCAACTAGCATAATTTCTTTCTCTTGTCGTTCTTGCTGAAGTTCTAACTTTTTCTTATTATTTTCAGCCTTTAACATCATAGCCTGGTTCATTGTCAATCTTTTATTTTCTCGTTGTTCTTTACCTTTTTTAAAACTTCTAAGATTTCTTGGTTTCCTTTAGCAAAAGCTTCAAAGTCAAGGTTCCTTTCAATTAAGATTGTCTTTTTTTTGGGAATAGTAATATAGAGTTGGCTGCAAATTTGGAGAGAAATCTCCAAATTTACAGCCTCAAATCCATTTTTGCAGCTCAACTGTAAAAGTTGTCGCTCGGTTGGAGGTAATTCCGGCTGCATTTTGCAGTTATCCATCACAGTTGGAGCTGCTCTTAGGAGATATTAAGAGATACTATACCTTAGTAGAGGATCACATTCCAGTTTCCTCCGCGAGACTATCTTTGAACCTTGCCAACGCGATTATGACTCACAAATTAAAGGCTTTCTTTGTATTGGCAGGTATCCCTATATCTATACCCGGCATGGTGCAGAAATCCACTGTCTCAAGGTGAGCCTCTATTGGCGTAAATGAGGATTGGAATTGGTAACAGCTTATTGACTTAAATCTCTTAAATTCTCATTTTTTATATTAATTAGATTACTATACTCAAGAAATGGCGATTTTTTTTTTTTGAGAATGCTAAATATCCATATTGGTATTTTAGTTCAACCTCGTTTGCCAAGAATGTATTTTAAATAAAAACAATCGGCGTTAAGACATTTTAATTGATTAAAATTACCAATTAGGTCCTTTTTCTGGTCGGCGACCACTTTTCCGGCGAGAACACGTCACGTGCGTGACACGTGATGACTTAATCTGTATAAATACTCATATTGGTATTTTAATTCAACTCAATTTGCCAAGAAGGTATTTTAAATAAAAAATCGGCGTTAAGACATTTTAATTGATTAAAATTACCAATTAGGTCTTTTTGCTTGTCGGCGACCACTTTTTCGGCAAGAACTGGTCACGTGCATTTTAATTCAACCGGTTTTCTGACGTGGTAGTGGCAGGAAGAATAAGAGTCGATGCATTTTAAAATCCCCCATTTCTAAAATTGGTAAAAAATTTAGCGAAAAATTCGTGAGGAAATTACCGTATAAATAGAACATCTTTCTCTTGCATCGATCCATGGCCGCGCCGGCGGCAATCTAGTCTGCAGTGATCTTCGTCTTCTCACTCTCTTCTCTCCGAATTCCCATGTCGTTTTCTTCTAGAATTTCCTGGAATCGGGGGTTTTAGTTGCTTCAGTTAGCGGTAAAGGTAAGATAATTGAGTTGGATCTGAGATCTGGAGTGAATGCGTGGAAGTTTGATCTTTGTTTTTGAAATTTTTAGGGTTCAGGTTGGTTCGTTTTGGACTTAAATTGTGATTAAGCCACATCAGCAGCTAAAACCGAGGCACATCAGCAAACCGAGCCACATCATCAGCTAAAACACAGATTAAGTCATCACATGCCACACACGTGACGAGTTCTCACCGGAAAAGTGGTCGCCGACGAGAAAAAAGACCTAATTGGTAATTTTAATCAATTAAAATGCTTTAATGCTGATTTTTTATTTAAAATACATTCTTGACAAATGTGGTTAAATTAAAATACCAATATGGGTATTTATACAGATTAAGTCATCACGTACCACGCACGTGACGAGTTCTCGCCGGAAAAGTGATCGCCGACGAGAAAAAAAGACCTAATTGGTAATTTTAATCAATTAAAAAATTTTAATCAATTAAAATGCCTTAACGCCGATTTTTTTATTTAAAATACATTTTTGACAAATGTGGTTGAATTATAATACCAATATGGGTATTTAGCCATAGCGGGCATGGTGCAGAAATCCACTGTCTCAAGGTGAGCCTCTATTGGCGTAAATAAGGATTGGAATTGGTAACAGCTTATTGACTTAAATCTCTTAAATTCTCATTTTTTTATATTAATTAGATTACTATACTCAAGAAATGGCGATTTTTTTTTTTTGGAGAATGCTGTTCAACTTATTCTATTTATATAACAGAAGTTTCAGATATTGAATTAACACACAACAATATCTCTTGTACTTGGATTTGACCTGATGTTAAGTGCTGTTGATCATAAATGTCGAAAAGATCAAGAATAATTTAAATGATGGAGTAAAAATAAACAGACTATACCTAGAGTACCTATCTACCTTCTTAACATCAGAACTTTGAGTATTCGTAGTTTATAGAACTTCTGACTTGATTAAAGTGGACAAAAGGAAAAAATGTGGAAGAAATATCGTCTACTAGCATTAAATAACATTCTCTCATGTGGCCGCAAATATGGGATAACTTCACTGAGTACTTTTAGTTAGGCTTGTCCATCCGGGTTGGCTCGGAAATCCGGGCCCGGGCCGGACAAAACCGGAGCCCCCGTGCCGGTTTTTTTAATTTTATTTAAAATTTAAATTAAACAAAAAAACAAAAAAAATTAATAAAAAACAATAATTTTATTAATCATTTAAAATAACATAAATTACAAATAAAAAATTAAAAAAATAAATTCTTTATTAATAGTTAATAAATCATTTATAAATTATAAGTATAAATTTATTTTGGAATTCATCGCATCACAATAGATAAGTACATTTCAACTAGTTTTTTTTAAAATCTTTTCTTTTCTTTTTTTTTTGATAAAAAAATGCTAAAAATTAGTTTACCATTATTATATTTTATATAATTATGTATTAGTATAAACTTATAAATTATTATGTAACTATATATTATATATACATATATTATATGTAAATATATTGTATATATTTATAAGTTATAACTTGAGAGAGAGAGAATTGCATAAGTAGTCGTTGCCTGTTGGGCCAATGGGGAAGAAGTAGCCGTTGTAATATACTATATTTATATATACTTATATACTAAGAGAGAGTATACACACACACATATTATACATATATAAGAGAGTATACTTATATAAGAGGGAGTATACATATATAAGAGAGAGTATACTTATATAGTATACTTATATATACTTATACATATATATACTTATATAAGAGAGAGTATACTTATATATACTTATATACTAAGAGAGAGTATACATATACACACATATGACATATATAAAAATTAATATATATACATATATTATACATATTATATATATTTATATATACATATAATACATATAAAAAATATAAAAAATAGGATCACTATTCCGGGTCCGGGCCGGGCCCGGGCCGGGCACCAAAAAGCCGGCCCGAAGCCCGGACTTGGCCCGGGTTTCCGGGCCGAGGCCGGGCCGGGCCGGGCCACGGCCCGGCCGGGCCCGGGCCGACGGGCTTTTTGGACACCCCTACTTTTAGTGCTGAGTTAATCCCAAATATAGTTACCGAGGCGAATCACAAGCTACCAATCAGCTTTTTAATTTGCACTAATTTTAGCGTAAAATAAGAAATTCAACTAGTATTTCAAAAGTACTCCATTTTTAAAAACTTCAATAGTTAGTTATCTTTGCATATTAGCAGAAATTCATCTCCACAGTTAGTTGTACGTATCATTCTAACCTCCGTTTCCCTCCAGGATCATGGTCCACCACGAAAGCTACTTAGACAAGCATTTCCTCTTAGCATCCACCAACAAATTTGGTCAGCTTCACTACAAGACATCAGCACAGGCACCATGGTAGGCAACTATTGTTAGTATACACACCAATAAAAAATGCCTCGAACGGAGACGCAATAAACAGAATAATGTGAAGGTGGAGTCACGTGGGGATCTTTTGAGAGGCCAGCAGACAACTCACATGCGTGGGTGTTGTTGCCTCACAAAAGATCCGATGGACCTTGTTTGCCTCACAAAAGAGATCCAGCTTTGAGGACCACTAGATCCAGCGGGTAAAGAGGCTCACCCGATGCATAGGGAGATTTGTTCAGCGGGTAAAGAGGCTCACCCGATGCATAGGGAGATTTGTTCAGGCATAGCTATAAAATCCTAGTTTCTAGGGTTTCGGGAAGAGTGCGAAGGAGGGTTTTTTTGTGCAGTCGGCTTTTGTTCTTTTCTTTAGCAGCGTGCAAGCACGGACAGAGGGAAAAATTAGCAGTTTTGTTCTCTTCTTTTGGGCGGTGTGCAGGAGCCGATTTGAGAGGGTTTGTGCATCCTTTTGTAGAGAGAGGTTGTGTGAGAGGTTTGAGAGTTTATGCGAGGGTTTAGATTGAGTGATTATAAACCCTAGTTATATTCCCTCCCTCTAGTAGTAGATTTTCTCCTCCTTGCCCCGTGGACGTAGGTAATTTACCGAACCATGTAAAATTAGTTTGTCTCGCTTTTGTGTGATTTATACTAGCTTATTTAGGTTCCCTCGACAGGTCAGTCCTAGAACTGATGAGAGAAAGAGCTGATATCTCACTTGGTTGAGATATTTTGCTTAAGGTTCTTGTTTCCTTTGTGAAACAGGAATTCCTATTGTGACATAACTCTCTTGTTGTGCTGCCGAAGTGCTGCCGAAATTTCCGCTGCGCGCAACAAGTGGTATCAGAGCCCAGATTTTAAATCTAGGGTTTTGGAATTAGGTGGAGGAAGATTCTTGTGTCAAGCTTGGTTCTTGAAGTTCTAGGCTTCGGTGGAGATAGCATTAGGAGTTGTTGTTGGAGATTTTGCTTTCCTCGTGTGGATAGGAAATCTATTTGGAATCCGATCGAGGATTCAGTTGGGTGATTCTTAATTTCTATCAAAGTTTGATTTTTTTTCTCTACAACTTGAAGTTAGTTTGCAATGGGAGAAGCAGGTGAAAGCAGCAAGTCGATGGCGAGTACAATTCAAGTTGGTTTTTAGAACATCAAAATTAGTGTGGTGAAGTATGATAGTAAAATCAACTTTGGTTTGTGGATGAGCGACGTACAGGATGCGCTCAATGCTTAGAATTTGGAGGACACCATCATGGTCCACGAGAGACCACCAAAATATGAAGATGCGATATGAGAAAAGATGAATAGGAACGTTTGTAGGGTGATCAGATCCTGTTTAAAATAGGAGCTGAAGTATGATATGATTAGGGTGACGTCTGCAATGAAGATGTCAAAAATTTTTAACAACAAGTATCTTACGAAAGGTGTTGAGAACATATTACATTTACTGCGAAGATTATTCAGATTTTAGATGTCCAGAGGCACCTCGCTTGCGGCTCATCAGCCTTGACCGGCGGGTTTTTGCGTTTGGGTGAACTCCAACACGTAGGCGGGTCTCAACCCTTTGTTTGGACGAGCGGGTTTGCAAGGCGTCGCCTATTTCCTTGCCTTTACGTTTATCCGCCAAAGAGTTATGGCGAGGCTCGCCAGCCTTCGAGGATTCGCCTACTTGGGTAGGCTCGCTCGCTCGGTATGGTTTATTCAAATCAGGGATGTGACCTAAGAAGCGAAGTCCTCCTGAGCGGGTGGCCCTGCCTTCTTCGGTCGGTGCTCCTGACTTGGAGAGCCTTCCGACGTTGGGCAGTTTGCCTTCTCGTCTAGCTTTTCTCGGGCCTGTACGATGATTTAGACCATTGTGAGAAATGAAGGTTTGGACCTCCTGTCTGACGAGCGTTTGCCGTCGCTGTTGGCTAGCTCTCCCAGCGAGGAGAGCATCACCATGGGCTGTGGCAGTGCAGTTTGTGCCGGAGTGAACTGACGTTTCCTCCGAGACAGGTGTCTGCGGGGACCGCTTGGCGATCCATTTGGCAGACCCTTGTCCCTTGCGCTCGATCTCCGGCTTGGCCTTGATCGATTGCGAGGGAGCGGGTTCCCCCGACAATGGGTGGAACCTTTAGGCGCGGAGGCTTTGACCGTTTGAGGTCGGCTTCGGCGCACGGCTCTGTGGCGTTTGCGGGACGCGTCGCCACCAGAGGATGAGGAAGACAAGTACTCTTCGTACTTGGCCTGGTCGAACTCAATCTTCAGGGACTCTACGGTCTGTAGGCAATAAAAATTGCCTTTAAATCCTTATCAGAGAAGTTCAGAACAAAACTGCTAAAACCTCGCCCGAAATGGCAAAAAGGGGAAACACTGATAAAAAGGGAAAAATGCAGATATCTCCCAAACCGTAAGGAATTTGGCGAAACGGAGGAAGCGAACCGAAGCCTTCGGCTAGGTTTGGATGGCTCCATCTCGTCGAGATAGGCAATTTTTATATATAATTCGTCCAATTCCTCCTTACGGTTTGAAAGTTACGGCCTATTCTTCGATCCATGCTCAGGAGCTCGCCTGCAGCTCGAATTTCGCCTGCACGATCAAGCTCACCTGCATTTGCATGATCAAGCTCGCCTGCATTCCAGAGTCTGTCTGCAGTCACAAGCTCGCCTGCAGACTCAGCTCGCCTGCAAGCTCGCCTGCAGATCCAAGTCTGCCCGCAGTCCCAAGCTCGCCTGCAGACTCAGCTCGCCTACAGACCCAAGTCTGCCTGCAGTCCCAAGCTCGCCTGTAGACCCAAGCTGCAGACTCGTCAGCTCACTGTCAACTGCCCACTTGGAGTATGGGAATAGTTACATCAGTGGTCAAATCCCGTAAATCAAGGGAGAGGGCACAGTACCCCAAGACCGTCAAGCGGCCGCTCACAGTACGAATGATTGGACAGGTGTCGAGTCGACCTGAACATTCATAAATGCAGCTCACCTCGGCTGTCTGAGTCAAGAGCCGAATCCGCCAGCACCCGGCGAGCTGTCCAAGCCCACTCGAGTACTAGAAACCCGCTTTCCCACCTCTCTCGACCTGAAGAGGGAAGACACGGTATTCCAGGCCCGTCGAATAGCCGCTCTGGTACAAGTGGTCAGACAAACGCCAAATCAACTTGCACCCTCATAAATGCAACTCACCTCACTTGTCCAAGCGAAGGGGGAGAGCCGTCGGCGCTCGATGGTTGGTCAGATCCACTCGAGTACTGACGACCGTCGTCACACATGCGAGGAGGAGCTTTCCCGCTCCTACTTGACGTGATGCCAAACACGACTCCTCGAATGACCGCTCATGGTACAGATGAACAACAGGATATCTCTGAACAATGTATGGTCACATCCCATGATTCAAGGAGCGGCTATGCCATCTCTCCTCTATTTAAGAACCTCGCCCGGCTATAGGAAAGAGGTTCACACATAGTTAATTGATTAATTTAGTCAGTTAACTGAACCACCAGCTCTCGACTCCCAACCGAGTCGACGACAAGCTCTCTGCATCACTTTTGCATTGCAGCGCCACTTCCTAGTTCTGAGCCCCGATCACTGGTGAACTAGAAGATCCGAATTCTATCGACTTGAGCTTCTACTGCGTATTGAAGTTTTCCAGCAACTTTGATCGGATCGTCTAAGGGAAGTAGACTCGGCACGAGCACCGAGCGAGGCGTCCTATCGCCACCGAGGAACCCACGTTAAACAAGGAGGGCATTCCCTCCGCTTCTGTTGTAAACATTTAATTATTAGTTTATAATAAGCTATTCTTATCAATACAAACGAAGTTCCCTGTTTTTCGGGAGATCAAAATTTACACCTACAGAAGATGGCGACCACAGTGGGAGAATCCGTTCATTCAGATGAATTGGTGGTGGCGCAGTCTGACGAAGTTGCTGCACGGACTACTGTTGAGTCCCTTGTGATCAAATTCGAGGGGTACTTACAATCGTCCTCTTCTCGTGGCAATACATCTCGCAATGGCTGCAGAGTCGTGCGGGTGGCCCAGCCCCAAGAGGCCGAGGCAACCAAGCCTGAGGGATCTACCCAAGCCGAGGCAGGGGGTTCTTTTCCCCCCAAACCAGTTAAGCCCGAGCCGAGATTCGAGAATGCAGGTCTAGGGGCTACTGAGTGGGTCGGTGAACGATCCTCGTAGACCCCTGTGCAAAAGGAATCAACCATTCGTGTCAACGCAGACTACACCTCCGCCGTCGACATGAACGCTCCTCGTTCAAAAAGATCCAAACAGCGGCGAAGAAAAGCTCTCGCTCGTCTCGAGGCACAATCCCTCATCCCCCACGATAGCCTGAATTATTATTCAGGCTTGAGATGAATCAACCTTTTGAGCCAGGTTCCTAGTTTCGGCGAACCGCTCAAATCGGGCAAGCCTGACGTCTTAGGCAAGCCCAACCTCTTGAGCCAGGTTCCCAGTTTTGGGGAACCGCTCAAATCGGGTGAGCCTAGCAATTTAGACGAGCCCCGCTCTATGAGCAAGGTTCCCAGTTTTGGCAAACCGTTCAAATCGGGCGAGCCTAGCAATTTACGCGAGCCCTACTCTGTGAGCAAGGTGCTCAATTTTGGCGAACCAAGGGCACCTGGCGAACTCTGCAGTTCAAGAGGGCTTCATCAAACAAGCAGACTTTACCAAGCTCGCCTGACGGCCCAAATTCGCTAGATAGGCGAAGCAACAGCTCGCCAAACAGGCGCAGTCACACTGTACCAATCTCGCCTGACGGGCGAACCTCGCCAGCCTTAACCTCGCCAACACGCTCACGCCTAAATGGGGGTGGCCACCTCGTTTGTCTGCACGGGTCTGACGTCCGTCTCTGACGACGACGACGATGACGATTGTTCAGCAGTGGCAATGTCGCAGACTTCAAGCTCAGTTCAAGGCGAGCACGCAAATGTGCACATGACCGATATCCCAGACGAGATATCCAGGAGACTCGACGAGCAACAAGCAACCATCGACTCCCTAAAGGAGATGTTGGAGCAGCTCCTGATCGAGAAGAAGAGGAAGAGAGAGAGGACTTCGCGGGCTTCGAATAAATCCTTGAAGCACAAAGAGCGGGTGCCTACTCCTTCTCACTCCTCATCTGAGTCATCTAGAGGAGCGTCATCTTCGGGCCATAACCCAAGAGACAAGAGGTTTGACGACCTCCAAAGTCAACTCGACGCCTTGAAGCTCCAGGAGCATGCGAACAAGCTGAGGGTTGTCAGACCGTATCCAATTGAATGGGATGCGATCTCCTACCCGGCAAAGTTCTGTTAGCCTTCTTGTTTTGATGATGATTTACAAACAATTTACTACTAATGTTGTTTGTCTAGTATTTGTGTTTTCTTATTTATTATAGACAAACAACGTAGTTGGAGGATGGATGGAATAGAGCTTCAACGATGATATCCAAAGAGGAATTTATATTATGTGTGTTAGTACTTTAAGCTCAATCATATACACACATACACGTTTTGGTTTTTGTATATATATAGTTATATATATACATATATGTTTTGGTTTGATAGTTTTCAAGTTTTACTATGAAACAAATGAATAGAATTGGAAAATACTATTTTGTTTCATGTTTATATGCCTATATATGATTTCACCTTTAACAAGCTTATATTTAATGAAATCATATTTAGTGTTTTGAATATATTGCATAGAATATGCAATTTTATGAAAATATTGTATTTCTAGGTTATAGACTTCATAACAACATGTTATATCTTTTATCAAGTCTATACAATCATTTCATAAGGTTTCAAAATGTTGTTTAAGTCAAAATATCAAAATATCAATTTTCAGGTTTTCATGTTTTGGACTATTTTGTAAAATGATGATATTTTTCATTTGGGAAGTCCTTTTTGATAACCAGTCATTGTAGCATGTTTATTATCATGTCTACAATCATTCCCCAAAGTTTTACATTTTTCTGAATTTATTTGATATTTTTAAACAGTGTTTTAAAATCAACTTTAAAACCGATTTTTCTGGAAATGTCAGTTTTCGGTCGACCGGTACGGTCGACCGGTCAATTGACCATTCATCAGTATTTTTCCAGAGAGTCGTCGGTCGACCGGTCCGGTCGACCGAGAGCTCAAATCGGTCGACCGACAGAATTTCCGGTCGACCGACAATAGATCCGTTGGACTTCTAACGGCTATTTCCTGAGCTGTTTTCTGGGGGCTGTTTTGTCATTTGTTTTGGTGTTTTTGCTGAGATTTCTAGTGGGTATAAATACCCCGCGAGCCCCACTCTGTGAGCAAGGTGCTCAATTTTGGCGAACCAAGGGCACCTGGCGAACTCTGCAGTTTAAGAGGGCTTCGTCAAACAAGCGAACTTCACCAAGCTCGCCTGACGGCCCAAGATCGCCAGAAAGGCGAAGCAACAGCTCGCCAGACAGGCGCAGGCACACTGTGCCAATCTCGCCTGACGGGCGAACCTCGCCAGCATGAACCTCGCCAACACGCTCACGCCCAAATGGGGGTGGCCACCTCGTTTGCCTGCACGGGTCTGACGTCCGTCTCTGACGACGACGACGATTGCTCAGCAGTGGCAATGTCGGAGACTTCAAGCTCAGTTCAGGGCAAGCACACAAATGTGCACATGACTGACATCCCTGAGGAGATGTCTAGGAGGCTCGACGAGCAACAAGCAACCATCGACTCCCTGAAGGAGATGTTGGAGCAGCTCCTGAGCGAGAAGAAGAGGAAGAGAGAGAGGACTTCGCGGGCTTCGCATAAATCCTTGAAGCACAAAGAGCGGGTGCCTACTCCTTCTCACTCCTCATCCGAGTCATCTAGAGGAGCGTCATCTTCGGGCCATAACCCAAGAGACAAGAGGTTTGACGATCTCCAAAGTCAACTTGACGCCTTGAAGCTCCAGAAGCATGCGAACAAGCTGGGGGTTGTCAGACCGTATCCAATTGAATGGGATGCGGTCTCCTACCCGGCAAAGTTCGAGCCGCTGGACCTCCTGCAGTTCAATGGAAAGGGTTCTCCTACCCAGCACATCTACTACTTCCAGGCGCAAACTGGACACATAGTGGGAAACAATCCCATTATGACTCGACTATTCAGTGGTACCCTCAAGGGGGTCGCTTTTGAATGGTTTCGCAGATTAGAGCCTGGGTCCATCACCTGCTGGAAGGACATGGAAAGGCTCTTCGTGGCCAGATTCTTCAACGATGACACAGAAGTATCTATGGCCACCCTGCTAACTGTGAAGCAGAGGAAGACAGAGTCTGTAAGCAACTTTGTCAAGAGATTCAGAAACCGATCGCTGCATTCCCGCGATAGAGTTTCCGAGGCCACGCTCATCGAGATGTGCCGTAACAATCTCTCCATCAGCGTTCTGTCCAATATGGGCGCTGTTGAAGCTCTCTCATGAAAAGACTTACTTCGCCAAGGAGAACAAGTCGAGAGCATGGTCAAGCATATGGGTGACGAAGACCCGCATGAATTTCGAGGAGATGATGACCAAGATACCTTGGTAGTGGAGACCATTTCCTCATATCCTACGATTTCCCCCGTTGATCCTCTTCAATAGGACGACGGGCCCACAAAACTATCAAGTTAACTATTACCTCTGATAGTCTCCTCCAAATTTCCCCCGTTAGTCCTCTTCAATAGGACGACGGGCCCACAAAGCTATCACGTTAACAATCACCTCTGATAGTCCCCTAACACTCCGACAAGTACACGAGTATAAACTGCTTCTTCTGATCCTCCAACTGGTATAAGAGGTTAAACTATTCCCCACACTTCCACATCTTGAGCCAGGTTCCTAGTACGGGCGAACCGCTCAAATCAGGCGAGCCTAACAGTTTAGGCGAGCTCCATCTTCTTGAGCCAGGTTCCCAGTACGGGCGAACCGCTCAAATCAGGTGAGCCTAACAGTTTAGGCGAGCTCCATCTTCTTGAGCCAGGTTCCCGGTTATGGCGAACCGCTCAAATCAGGCGAGCCTAACAGTATAGGCGAGCTCCACTTCTTGAGCCAGGTTCCCGGTTATGACGAACCGCTCAAAACAGGCGAGACTAGCAGTTCAGGTGGGCTGCATCAAACTCCCACTTGGTCAAACCTTCAGATAGTTAGGACCAAAGCCACAATCCCTCGCCAATCCTCCTCAATAGGATGGCGGGACCCCCACTGTCATGTTAACGGTCACCTCTGACGAATCAACTTACCAGTCCTCTTCAATAGGATGGTAGGTCCATAGAGTTCCTCAAATCGCAATAAACTCCCAATGTCATGTTAACACTACACCTCTGACAAAGTCAACTTACGAATCCTCTTCAAAAGGATGGTAGGTCCTCAAAGTCGCTCCGATCGCGGCAATTCCTATCATGTTAACGATTACCTCTGATAGCCGACACCGTCATTCCCGCAAATGACGTTGTCCGATCAGCCGTCATACTCATACGTCCCTGAACGATTTGATTCTCAGCACCATCTTTCCCATAAAAGGCGTTGTTATTTGATAGTGGCCTACTATGCGATGTGCTGCTATTTCAGGGTTCGTCTTTGCCCCAAGAGAAGACAAGTGTTTGTCTTCATCTTTACCCTAAGAGAAGATAAGCTTCCCCCCTAGACTCCAACGGGTATACGAGTATAAACTGTTCCTTAGACTCTAACGGGTATACGAGTATAAACTGTTCCCTTTACTCCAACTGGTGCATGAGTCTAAACTGCCCCCTTATACTCCCACTGGTGCAAGAGTATAAACTGCTCCTTTCCTCCAACCGGTGCACAAGGCTAAACTGTTCCTTCACTCCAACTGGTGCATGAGTCTAAACTGCTCCTACCCTCCGACTGGTATACAAGGTTAAACTGCTCCCTTAAATCCAAACGCCTCGAAAGGCTAAGGATAGAGGAGAAATTTTAGCATTGAGCCTAAGAGAAACTCCTCGATAACTTACCATGCTAAGGGCAAGAGCATGGCTAGTCCAACTCAAACGGCAGTTGGTAAAGACAAATCAAGTCCGTTGATAGCTGAGGGTTTGCTCAAAATCCTAGAAGGCGATCATCAGCTGCGAGTGAAGAGCAGGGATCACTTTACGGGACTTCATATCCAAAGTGTTCCAGACCCCATGCGGCCCGATTCAGGTCTGAAAACTTTGGAGGGGGTTTTGTACAATAAAAATTACCTTTAAATCTTTATCAGAGAAGTTCAGAACAAAACTGCTAAAACCTCGCCCGAAATGGCAAAAAGGGGGGAAACACCGATAAAAAGGGGAAAATACAGATATCTCCTAAACCGTAAGGAATTTGGCGAAACGGAGAAAGCGAACCGAAGCCTTCGGCTAGGTTCGGATGGCTCCATCTCGTCGAGATAGGCGATTTTCATATATAATTCGTCCAATTCCGACTTATGGTTTGAAAGTTACGGCCTATTCTTCGATCCATGCTCAGGAGCTCGCCTGCAGCTCGAATTTCGCCTGCACGATCAAGACCCAAGTCTGCCTGCACACCTGAGCTCGCCTACAGACCCATTTCACCTGCAAGCTAGCTCGCCTGCATTCCCGAGTCTGCCTGCAGTCACAAGCTCGCCTGTAGACTCAGCTCGCCTGCAAGCTCGCCTGCAGACCCAAGTCTGCCCGCAGTCCCAAGCTCGCCTACAGACTCAGCTCGCCTGCAGACCCAAGTCTACCTGCAGACCCAAGCTTGCCTACAGACCCAAGCTGCAGACTCGCCAGCTCACTGTCAACTGCCCACTTGGAGTATGGGAACAGTTACATCAGTGGTCAAATCCCGCAAATCAATGGAGAGGGCACAGTACCCCAAGACCGTCAAGCGGCCGCTCACAGTACGAATGATTGGGCAGGTGTTGAGTCGACCTGAACATTCATAAATGCACCTCACCTCGGTTGTCTGAGTCAAGAGCCGGATCCGCCAACACCCGGCGAGCTGTCCAAGCCCACTCGAGTACCAGAAACCCACTTTCCCACCTCTCTCGACCTGAAGAGGGAAGACACGGTATTCCAGGCCCGCTGAGTAGCCGTTCACGGTACAAGTGGTCAGACAAACGCCAAATCAACCTGCACCCTCATAAATGCAACTCACCTCACTTGTCCAAGCGAAGGGGGAGAGCCGCCGGCGCTCGGTGGTTGGTCAGATCCACTCGAGTATCTGACGACCGCCATCACACATGCGAGGAGGGGCTTTCCCGCTCCTACTTGACGTGATGCCAAACACGACTCCTCGAATGACCGCTCATGGTACAGATGAACAACAGGATATCTCTGAACAATGTATGGTCACATCCCATGATTCAAGGAGCGGCCACGCCATCTCTCCTCTATTTAAGAACCTCGCCCGGCTACAGGAAAGAGGTTCACACATAGTTAATTGATTAATTTAATCAGTTAACTAAACCACCAACTCTCGACTCCCAACCGAGTCGACGACAAGCTCTCTGCATCACTTTTGCATTGCAGCGCCAGTTCCTAGTTCTGAGCCCCGATCGACGGTGAACTAGAAGATCTGAATTCTATCGACTTGAGCTTCTACTGCGTACTGAAGCTCTCCAGCAACTTTGATCGGATCGTCCAAGGGAACAAGACTCGGCATGAGCACCGAGCGAGGCGTCCTATCGCCACCGAGGAACCCACGTTAAACAAGGAGGGCATTCCCTCCACTTCTATTGTAAACATTTGATTATTAGTTTGTAATAAGATATTCTTATCAATACAAACGAAGTTCCCTGTTTTTCGGGAGATCAAAATTTTCACCTACAGAAGATGGTGACCACAGTGGGAGAATTCGTTCATTCAGATGAATTGGTGGTGGCGCAGTCTGACGAAGTTGCTGCAGGGACTACTGTTGAGTCCCTTGTGATCAAATTCGAGGGGTACTTACAATCATCCTCTTCTCGCGGCAATACATCTCGCAATGGCTATAGAGTCGTGCGGGTGGCCCAGCCCCAAGAGGCCGAGGCAACCAAGCCTGAGGGATCTACCCAAGCCGAGGCAGGGGGGTCTTTCCCCTGAGGTCGAGCCGAGATTCGAGAATGCAGGTCTAGGGGCTGCTGAGTGGGTCGGTGAACGATCCTCGCAGACCCCTGTGCAAAAGGAATCAACCATTCGTGTCGACGCAGACTACGCCTTCGCCGTCGACATGAACGCTCCTCGTTCAAAAAGATCCAAACAGCAGCGAAGAAAAGCTCTCGCTCGTCTCGAGGCACAATCCTTCATCCCCCACGATAGCCTGAATTATTATTCAGGCTTAAGAGGAATCAACATTTTGAGCCAGGTTCCTAGTTTCGGGGAACCGCTCAAATCGGGCAAGCCTGACGTCTTAGGCAATACCAATAGGGAGTTTCGTTTGTATTGATAAGAAAGCTTATTACAAACTAATAATCAAATGTTTACAACAGAAGCAGAGGGAATGCCCTCTTTGTTTAGTGTGGGGACTTTAGGTGGCTATAGGACTCTTCGCTCGATGCTTGTGTCGAGTCTACTTCCCTTGGACTGTTCGATCGAGGTTGCTGGAGAGCTTCAGTACGCAGTAGAAGCTCGAGTCGATGGAGTTCGGGTCTGCTTAGTTCGCCGGCTATCAGAGCTCAGAACTAGGCAGTGGTGCTGTAATGCAAGGAATATGCAAACAGCTTGGCCTTAACTGCTTTTCTCCAAGTTTTTCGACCTCTCTCAAAGTTTGCTGGAAGAGGCTTTTAAATGGAAGAAGGACAGCTTGACTTCTCCTTGAATTATGGGATGTGACCATACATTGTTCGGAGATATCCTGCTGCCCATTCGTACCACCAGTGGTCATTCGAAGAGCTGTGCTCTGCATCACGTCACGTAGGAGTGGGAAAGCCCCTCCTCGTATGCGTGACAACGGTTGTCGGATGCTTGCGAGCGCCGGCGGCTCTTGCTCGTTGTTTGGACAACTGAGGTGAGTCGCATTTATGAGAGTACAGGCTGCTTTGATATCTGTCTGCTCACTCGTACTGTGGGCAGTTGTTCGGCGGGCTTGGAGTGCCGTGCCTTCTCTCTTCAGGTCAAGAGAGGCGGGAAAGCATGTTCCTGGCACTCGAGTGGGTTTGGACAGCTCGCCGAATGCTGGCGGATTCGTCTCCCGACTCAGACAGCCGAGGTGAGTTGCATTTATGAATGCTCAGGTCGACTCGGCACCTGTCTAGTCCTTCGCACTGTGAGCGGCCGCTTGACGGTCTTGGAGTACTGTGCCCTCTCTCTTCGGGTCGAGATAGGAGGGAAAGCCCATCGCAGCACGTGGGGTAACAGATATCTGGCCATATTGGCAGACTTGGGGTTTGTGGGCGGATTCGACTTTGGACTCGGGCAGGCGAGTTGTGTAATAGGCGAAATTCCGCTATTCCCAGTTGATTCTGGCTCGTGCAGGCGAGTTGATCATTCAGGTGAATTTCTTGCAAGCTCACAGAGGTATTTTTACCGTCTATAAGACCCCCTTCAAAGTTTTCAGACCTAAACCGGCTTGCGTGTGGTCTGGAATACTTTGAATGAAGAAGTTTTTTGCGAAGTAAGCGCACTTGGTTTCTTTTAGGATTTTTAGCAAACTCTTAGCTATCAACGGGTTTGATGTGCCTTTACCGATTACCGTTTGAATCGGGCTAGCCATACTATTCCCCTCAGTATGATGAGTTGTCGAGTAGTTTCTCTTAGACTTGATGCTAAGATTTCCACTCTCAACCTCAGTCGTTCGAGGCATGGTTTTAAGCGAGATCGTCTTTTTGGCGTTTTTAAAGCTTGGGACAAGTCGTGTTATTTGTCATTCGTCTCCAAGAGCGAATGAGCCGTTCAGGTGAAGTTAGGTTTTGGACGCGAAATTCTGATCGACTTGCGGATTTGGGTCGAATTTTCGCAGGTGAGACCTTTCTTTTCGGGCGAAACTTGGTTCGGTGTGGGTGAGCCACGCGTCCGCTAGTGGGCTTCATGCTTTCCAGCTAAGACGGCATGGTTCTGTCACGTCGCGTTTTGACGCAAGCTTCGTGCTCCCCGTTTGAATCGTGGCCGTGGTTTTCGAACCCAACCATCAGATACAACCGTCGATTTCGGTTCAGGTTTGGGTTTTTTTGATCGAACCATTTCCCACCTCGACATGGCACTTCGAAATGTCGGGGGGCAATTTGGGCCGTTGATCTCGATCGTGGTCACATTTCTCGTCCTCCAGTATTTCGCTTTTTTTAGGGCAATCGTGGCCACATTGGCAACTCCTCCGTTAAATAGGTCGTTCCCTTTCTTTGAGAGTTACCGTGCTCACGAATCTTGAAAGTTTTCTAAAGAGAGAGAGTTCCCGCTTAATCCCCTCAATGGCGCCGAAATCCAAGAAGTGTATCGCGAAAGGAGGAGGTCCCGAACGCTATTCCGACCGCCTCGCCGCCGGTGCACCCGTCCGCATACCTGAGACACACTTGGGTAAGTCCAAGGGTTCATCTAACGACTTTGCGTAGGTTATAGGTGTCGGGTTGGGCGGATTTCATATTTGCTCATAGAGGGCAATTTCTGCCTTCGCAGGCGAGATTAACCTTTATTAGGTGAAGGCGAACTCGTTTTTGTTAGGCGAGTTTGACTTTTTCTCCGGTAAGGGATTATTGTTTTCATTAGGCAGACTTCGTTCTCGTTAAGCGGGCTTCTCCTTCTGACAGGCGAATTCACCTGTCTTTACTTGATTGGCGGATTTATCCTTAGGGCTGATCCCGCCCTAACTTTTTGGGTTTTTTTCTTGCAGTGACCTTTTCTAACGAAGCCCTTCCGAAGGGCGTGGCCATCGGTCTCGCCGGAGGCACAGGCTATACGACGCCTCCTCGATTTCCTTCTTTGGATCCGATGCCCTCATTCGCTGCTGATAAGCCCTACAGCTTGATGAAGAGGGTTACAGACGATCATCATTTGACATTACGTGAGTTGACGACCGATGCGACGCTGACAGATGATGCCAGGACGGAGTTGTTGAAGCCTCCGTTCTTCTTCGGCGATGCTATAACTGATCCTTCCGTCCTGCTACTCAAGGAGAGCAGGTGGTTCCGCACAGTGAAAGGAACTCACTATTACCTCCCCAGCATGCCGAGGGGGTTCTCGATCGTCGAGCTACGGTCTCTCACGGTTCCCCGAGTGATGAACTGGGATTTGACCCCAACTCAGGACGATGTCACTTGTGGCGTCTTTACAGGCTCCACGGCTGGGTATGGAGTGGAGAGTTCTTGTAAGCGCGTGACGGGTCTGCGCCCTGGCCTACCGTCGAACGAGTCGCCGGCAAGAGAGACGACGGCGGTCGCAGAGACGTTCCGCCATCGCTTCTTCCGAGTTGGCGGGAGATTTCCCCCAAAGGACTTCAGAGCCCCGGGGTGGGTATATTCTGCGCCCGGTAGCGACACTTGGTGGTCCAAGATCACTGACTACGTCCTGGCTGAGAATTCTGACCTTAAGAATTCGGAGTTGTATGTGGCCATTCAAGCCACTTGACATGGTTTGAGGATTAATGCTTCTCAGTTCCATAGCATCTTGGAACTGTATTGTGCGGAAAGTGGCACATTCTTCACCCCCAATGGCGAACTTGGCATAACCCACCATGAGATGTATGACGTGTCGGGGCTACCTCTGGGAGACTTTCCCTACGAAGAGTACGTCCCAGGCCAAGAGGAGATCGACCAGCTTTCCGACTGTTCCCCCTTGGTAGTGGAAACTCTGTGGGAGTTGCTCTGTCATTACCACATCTGTCTCAGTACCTTAGGGGCTGCGGATCACAAGGGGAAGAAGAAGAGGACTCCGGGGATCAGCCACAAGAATTGGGCTGACTATCTGTTCCCGGGGAACGATGTCAAAGGGCAGCCTGCTCTTCCACTAGGCGAGTGTGACCAGGCTGAGGTGGAAAGGAGGATGGCCGAAGAGGAAGCCACAGTAGTTCTTGAACGTGACGAGGGCGGATTCAAATCCGGAACGGTCCTCCACTCGTTTCACCACCAGGCCAAGTCTCCTATATCTGGGAAGGCCTTGCTTGCAGGGTATCTCATGTTGTGGCTCAAGAGGTGCGTAATCCCCACTCACTCTTTTGAGGCTATTCCCGTAGAGGTCGTGTATCCTGCGGTTTGTTTAGCCCACGGGAAGTCCTATTCCTTGGTATCGGCGATGATAGCGTGTATCCACCAGGGGCTCCACACCCTGACGGCCCAATTCTGTCGAGTGTCGACTATCGATGAGGGGAACGGAGAGGTCATCAGGACTCCCAATCCTAGGGTGGGGCTGCCATACACCTACTTGATGGCGTGGTTTGTATACCACTGTGAATGTTTGATGAGCGCCCCCGCGACTCTTCAAGGAGACAGGTTTGTTCCGTTACTTGAGCGTTTGGGGAGGTGCTCTTGGAAGTGTAGAGACATTCCCGATGCGCGGAAGA
>NC_033795.1:34352480-34353421 GCF_001876935.1 Asparagus officinalis
ACCTTTCTTTTCGGGCGAAACTCGGTTCGGTGTGGGTGAGCCACGCGTCCGCTGGTGGGCTTCGTGCTTTCTAGCTAAGACGGCGTGGTTCTGTCACGTCGCGTTCTGACGCAAGCTTCGTGCTCCCCGTTTGAATCGTGGCCGTGGTTTTCGAACCCAACCGTCAGATACAACCGTCGATTTCGGTTCAGGTTTGGGGTTTTTCGACCGACCCGTTTCCCGCCTCGACGTGGCACTTCGAAATGTCAGGGGGCAATCTGGACCGTTGATTTCGATCGTGGTCACGTTTCTCGTCCGCCAGTATTTCACTTTTTGAGGGCGATCGTGGCCACGTTGGCAACTCCTCCGTTAAATAGGCCGTTCCCTTTCTTTGAGAGTTACCGTGCTCAAGAATCTTGAAAGTTTTCTAAAGAGAGAGAGTTCCCGCTTAATCCCCTCAATGGCGCCGAAATCTAAGAGGTGTGTCGTAAAAGGAGGAGGTCCCGAACGCTATTCCGACCGCCTCGCCGCCGGTGCACCCGTCCGCATACCTGAGACACACTTGGGTAAGTCCAAGGGTTCATCTAACGACTTTGCGTAGGTTATAGGTGTCGGGTTGGGCGGATTTCATATTTGCTCATAGAGGGCAATTTCTGCCTTCGCAGGCGAGATTAACCTTTATTAGGTGAAGGCGAACTCGTTTTTGTTAGGCGAGTTTGACTTTTTCTCCGGTAAGGGATTATTGTTTTCATTAGGCAGACTTCGTTCTCGTTAAGCGGGCTTCTCCTTCTGACAGGCGAATTCACCTGTCTTTACTTGATTGGCGGATTTATCCTTAGGGCTGATCCCGCCCTAACTTTTTGGGTTTTTTTCTTGCAGTGACCTTTTCTAACGAAGCCCTTCCGAAGGGCGTGGCCATCGGTCTCGCCGGAGGCACAGGCTATACGGCGCCTCCTCGATTT
>NC_033795.1:34353718-34369674 GCF_001876935.1 Asparagus officinalis
GAGTGATGAACTGGGATTTGACCCCAACTCAGGACGATGTCACTTGTGGCGTCTTTACAGGCTCCACGGCTGGGTATGGAGTGGAGAGTTCTTGTAAGCGCGTGACGGGTCTGCGCCCTGGCCTACCGTCGAACGAGTCGCCGGCAAGAGAGACGACGGCGGTCATAGAGACGTTCCGCCATCGCTTCTTCCGAGTTGGCGGGAGATTTCCCCCAAAGGACTTCAGAGCCCCGGGGTGGGTATATTCTGCGCCCGGTAGCGACACTTGGTGGTCCAAGATCACTGACTACGTCCTGGCTGAGAATTCTGACCTTAAGAATTCGGAGCTGTATGTGGCCATTCAAGCCACTCGACATGGTTTGAGGATTAATGCTTCTCAGTTCCACAGCATTTTGGAACTGTATTGTGCGGAAAGTGGCACATTCTTCACCCCCAACGGCGAACTTGGCATAACCCACCATGAGATGTATGACGTGTCAGGGCTGCCTTTGGGAGATTTTCCCTACGAAGAGTACATCCCAGGCCAAGAGGAGATCGACCAGCTTTCTGACTGTTCCCCCTTGGTAGTGGAAACTCTGTGGGAGTTGCTCTGCCATTACCACATCTGCCTCAGTACTTTAGGGGCTGCGGATCACAAGGGGAAGAAGAAGAGGACTCCGGGGATCAGCCACAAGAATTGGGCTGACTATCTGTTCCCGGGGAACGATGTCAAAGGGCAGCCTGCTCTTCCACTAGGCGAGTGTGACCAGGCTGAGGTGGAAAGGAGGATGGCCGAAGAGGAAGCCACAGTAGTTCTTGAACGTGACGAGGGCAGATTCAAATCCGGAATGGTCCTCCACTCGTTTCACCACTAGGCCAAGTCTCCTATATCTGGGAAGGCCTTGCTTGCAGGGTATCTCATGTTTTGGCTCAAGAGGTACGTAATCCCCACTCACTCTTTTGAGGTTATTCCCGTAGAGGTCGTGTATCCTGCGGTTTGTTTAGCCCACGGGAAGTCCTATTCCTTGGTATCGGCGATGATAGCGTGTATCCACCAGGGGCTCCACACCCTGACGGCCCAATTCTGTCGAGTGTCGACTATCGATGAGGGGAACGGAGAGGTCATCAGGACTCCCAATCCTAGGGTGGGGCTGCCATACACCTACTTGATGGCGTGGTTTGTATACCACTGTGAGTGTTTGATGAGCGCCCCCGCGACTCTTCAAGGAGATAGGTTTGTTCCTTTCCTTGAGCGTTTGGAGAGGTGCTCTTGGAAGTGTAGAGACATTCCCGATGCGCGGAAGACGCTCTCCTTTGGAGAGGTGCTCTTGGAAGTGTAGAGACATTCCCGATGCGCGGAAGACGCTCTCCCACTTTGTCCATTATAATTTTCGTCGCTTCTTCCCCTACTTCAGCGGAGGAAGATACGGCGAGTCTCTTAGGGATGCGCCAACGGCGGATCATCACACGGCTCTTCCTCGTGGCACTTTCCGATGGTTGGTAAACATTCGGCCGGGGTATATCATCCTACGCACAGGTTCTGTGTGTTACCTCGAGCCGTATATCCTTTGCAGGTTCGCCCGCCAGTTTGGGTATAACCAACTGTATGTGGGCAATGCCAGTCCCCATCTGCACTTCGAAGGAGGGCTTGGCCTTGATCGATTGCGAGGGAGCGGGTTCCCCCGAGGAGACTCGGGTGGAACCTTCAGGCGCGGAGGCTTTGACTGTTTGAGGTCGGCTTCGGTGCACGGCTCTGTGGCGTTTGCGGGATGCGTCGCCACCAGAGGATGAGGAAGACAAGTACTCTTCGTACTTGGCCTGGTCGAACTCAATCTCCAGGGACTCTACGGTCGTCCCAACAGCAACTTCATCAAATTAAGCCACCACCATTTCGTTCAATGAAACAGCTCCTCCCACTGTGGTCGCCATCTTCTATAGGGTGTAAATTTGATTTCCCAAAAACAGGGAGTTTCGTTTGTATTGATAAGAAAGCTTATTACAAACTAATAATCAAATGTTTACAACAGAAGTAGAGAGAATGCCCTCTTTGTTTAGTGTGGGGACTTTAAGTGGCTATAGGATACTTTGTTCGATGACTTTGTCGAGTCTGCTTCCCTTGGACCGTTCGATCGAGGTTGCTGGAGAGCTTCAGTACGCAGTAGAAGCTCGAGTCGATGGAGTTCGGGTCTGCTTAGTTCGCCGGCGATTAGAGCTCAGAACTAGGCAGTGGTGCTGTAATGCAAGGAATATGCAAACAGCTTGGCCTCAACTGATTTTCTCCAAGTTTTTCGACCTCTCTCAAAGTTTGCTGGAAGAGGCTTTTAAATGGAAGAAGGACAGCTTGACTGCTCCTTGAATTATGGGATGTGACCATACATTGTTCGGAGATATCCTGCTGCCCATTCGTACCACCAATGGTCATTCGAAGAGCTGTGCTCTGCATCACATCACGTAGGAGTGGGAAAGCCCCTCCTCGTATGCGTGATAACGGCTGTCGGATACTTGCGTGGATCTGACCAACCATCGAGCGCCGGCGGCTCTTTCCCGTTGCTTGGACAACTGAGGTGAGTCGCATTTATGAGAGTACAGGCTGCTTTGACATCTGTCTGCTCACTCGTACTGTGGGCGGCTGTTCGGCGGGCCTGGAGTGCCGTGCCTTCTCTCTTCATGTCAAGAGAGGCGGGAAAGCATGTTCCTGGCACTCGAGTGGGTTTGGACAGCTCGCCGAATGCTGGCGGATTCGTCTCCCGACTCCAGCCAAGGTGAGTTGTATTTATGAATGCTCAGGTCGACTCGACACCTATCCAGTCCTCCATACTGTGAGCGGCTGCTTGACGGTCTTGGAGTACTGTGCCCTCTCTCTTCGGGTCGAGATAGGAGGGAAAGCCCATTGCAGCACGTAGGGTAACAGATATCTGGTCATATTGGCGGCCTTGGGGTTTCCGGGCGGATTCGACTTTGGACTCGGGCAGGCGAGTTATGTAATAGGCAAAATTCCGCTATTCCCAGTTGATTCTAGCTCGTGCAAGCGAGTTGATCATTCAGGTGAATTTCTTGCAAGCTCACAGAGGTATTTTTACCGTCTACAGAGAGGTAGAAACCCATATCCGAAAGGTGATAATAGAGGAAGGTCAAAGTCAATAGGTCGTCATCAGCTTGGAAAGAACCAATGTGCATTCTGCAAGGAGCAGGGATATTATAAAAGAGATTGTCCAAAGATCAAAGAGAAGGAGAATAGCAAGAAAAAAGGCCCGAAGGCCAATAAGGTGAATGTTGCGAACAGTGATGATTCCAATGATTTAAGCTTTTTTCTTTTAATTACTCCGAAGGTGAACCATTTGGATGCATTGGATTGGATGCTTGATTCTAGCACTACTTATCATGTGACCCCTAGGCTAGATTGGTTTGCATCGTTTGAGAGACTCGATGGGGGTATTGTTATCATGGGAAATGATCAATCATGTGGTATTTGTGGGATAGGTACCGTGCGTATTCAGATGCATGACGGAGTAGTCCGCGAATTGAAGGAAGTGAGATTCGTTCCTCAGCTGAAGAAGAATCTTATCTCAGTTGGAGTTTTGGAGGCGAAGGGATTCAAGGTGACATTTAAAGACGCTGTAGCAAAGGTTACTAAGGGATCTTTAGTGGTGATGAAGAGAGTCCGCAGTCGGAACTTATATTATCTGAAGGGGAGCACTGAGGTTGGCCAGGTTTTTTCAGCTATTTCAAAGGTGGACATGAGAAGGCTTTGGCACTACAGGTTGGGGCATATAGGAGAGAAGTCATTGCAGGCTTTGTGCAAGCAGGGGCTATTGAAAGGAGCCAAGAGTGGAAAAGTGGATTTCTGTGAGCATTGTGTTCTTGGTAAGAAAACAAATGTGAAGTTCGGGACTCCTATTCATAGGACGAGGGGCATCCTGGACTACGTGCACACAGATGTTTAGGGTCCCACTAAGACGGCATCACTTGGTGGTCGACATTGGTTCGTCACGTTTGTTGATGACTATTCTAGACGTTGTTGGGTGTACACAATGAAGCATAAGAATGAAGTTCTAGATTTATTTATGGAGTGGAAGAAGAGATTAGAATTGCAGACTGGGAGAAAGATCAAGACATTACTATCCAACAACGGCGACGAGTACACTTCAGACCCCTTTCAGCAGCTATGTCGAGACGAGGGCATAGAGAGGCACTTCATAGTTAGTCATACACCGCAGCATAATGGTATGGCAGAGAGGCTGAATCGGTCTTGGCTAGAAAAGGTCTGATGCTTATTAGCACATAGTGGTTTGGAGAAGATCTTTTAGGCTGAGTCACTTTCATATGCGAGCCAGCTCATTAATAGGTTGCCTTTATCTGTGATTGAGGGGAAAACCCATATGGAGAAGTGGCCGGGAGAGCCAACACATGATTATGACCAGCTCAAGGTGTTTGTGTGTCCTGCATTTTATCATGTGAGAATAGATAAATTGGAACCTCGAGCTAAGAAGGCTATATTTGTAGGATTCAAGCGCGGTGTCAAGAGATACAAGCTTTGAGATCCAGTTGATAGGAAGATTGTACTGAGTAGAGACGTCACGTTTGATGAGGCTTTTATCTTGAAGCTTCCCAGCTCTCATCAGGTGGAGAGCAACCCGACAAAGGAGATATCGTAGGTGGTGGAGATCGATGCAGCTCCACATTGTCCAGATGGCACAGTATCCTTTAGAGTGCCGACTGAGGTGATGTCAGGCAAGCATGATGGTGACACAGAGGATACGGGTACTGATGTGTAGGATCAGGAATCGACGGCTTAGGTTCAGGATTCTATTACAGTTTGGAGATAGAGGAGAGACATACGGATGCCAACACGGTATGCCGACACAGCTGTGTATGCACTTCCAGTGGAGAGTATCAATTAGATGATGCCTACTATATTTAGAGAGACCGAGCAGAGTTCGGAGGCTGATTCGTGACAAGTAGCTATACAGGAGGAGATGGAGTCTCTTCACAAGAATGATACGTGGGAGCTTATTGAGCTTCCAAAGGGGCGGAAGGCAAGTGGGTATACACGAAGAAGGAGGGCATTGAGGGCACTCCATTGAGGTTCAAAGCTAGGTTAGTTGCATTGAGGGCACTCCATTGAGGTTCAAAGCTAGGTTAGTTGCGAAGGGCTATGCACAAGAGGAAGGTATTGACTATAATGAGGTTTTCTCTCCGCAAAGCTAGGTTAGTTGCGAAGGGCTATGCACAAGAGGAAGGTATTGACTATAATGAGGTTTTCTCTCCGATGGCGAAGCACTCTTTGATTCAAATTTTGCTAGCTTTGGTGGCACAGTATGGTTTGGAGCTAGATCAGTTAGATATAAAGATGACATTTCTTTATGGTGATCTTTATGAAGAAATATATATGACTCAGTCATTGGGATTCCGATCTGTAGGGAAGAAAAAAATTGGTTTGCAGATTGAAGAAATCGCTATACGGTTTGAAGCAGTCTCCTGGACAGTGGTATAGGCGATTTGATGGTTTTATGATTGGTCATTCGTACACCCAGAACCAGTTTGATCCTTGTGTATATTTTTGTAAGTTGAAAGGAGATGCGTATATCTATTTGTTAATTTATATCGATGACATGTTGGTTGCCTCTATTTCCAGATCTGCTATAGATGAGTTGAAGGCACAACTTTTCAAAGGATTTTTAAATAAAGGATTTGGGTGAGGCAAAACACATTTTAGGGATGGAGATTGACAGAGACAAGAAGAAGAACGGAATTTGTTTGACACAGGTGGCTTATTTGAAGAAGGTTCTACAGCGATTTCATGTTAGCATGGATACGAAGCCAGTTAGTGTACCTTTGGGAGCCCATTTGAAACTTTTAGCTGACCTTTCATCGAAGACAGTTAAAGATCGAGAGTTGATGTCAAAGACTCCATATGCGAGCGCGGTTGGGAGCTTGATGTATGCGATGGTATGTACGAGGCTGGATTTATCACAGGCGGTGAGCATGATTTTGAGATACATGCATGATCTAGGAGTGGGTCATTAGGACACCGTGAGATGGATTTTGAGGTACATTCGAGGTATGCTCAATGTTGTTTTAGTTTATGAACGGGACACTATAGGTGGGCAGTTATGTATTGGCTACGTTGATTCGAATTATGCCGGGGATTTGGATAAGCGACGGTCTACTATGGGGTATGTGTTCACTTTGACTCATGCGTCGGTGTGTTGGAGATGCACCTTACAGTCTATGATTGATTTGTCTACAATGGAGGTAGAGAATATGGCAGTTACGGTGGCTGTGAAGGAGACTATTTGGCTTCAGGGATTTTTGGAGGAACTTGGTATATCGTAGCGGTCTGTCACTATTTATTATGATAGCATGAGTGCTATCTATTTGGTGAAGAATTAGGTTTTTCATGCGAGTACGAAGTATATTGATGTTCGTTATCACTTCGTTCGAGATGTTCTTGAAGATGATGATGGGGAGATTATGAAAGTCCACATGAAGGATAATCCGACGGATATGCTCACTAAGGTGGTTCTGAGCAACAAGCTTATTATACATTCGTGATTGTTGAGACCGTTGACAGCCATCTAGGTGAACTACGTTCGGCTTGATTCCTTGGGTAAGAGGATACGTAGGCAGTCTTTCAGATGCATCCAGTTTCGATTATTTGATTTTGATGTGGGTGTGATTGTTTGGACTCTCGTTCGAGATCCCGACTTGTTATGGATTGAGTCCATTTTTGTGAATTAACTTCACGATGTACTGGACATAACAAGTGGGATATTTAGTTACTTTAGTGTTGGCTCAGTTTTGAGAAACTACACCGAGGTGGAGAATTATGAAGGTGGAGTCATGTGGGGATCTTTTGAGAGGCCAGCGGACAACTCACATGCGTGGGTGTTGTTGTTGGCCTCTTTGTTTTGATGATGTTTAACAAATAATTTACTATTAATGTTGTTTGTCTAGTGTTTGTACATTCTTATTTATTGTAGACAAACAACGTTGTTGAAGGATGGATGGAATAGAGCTTCAACGATCATATCCAAAGGAGGTTGGCGGAATGTTGGTGAAGCCTTGCTATTCAAAGTTCAAGATCCAAGTTCAAGCTTCATCCGCATGTGTACCAAGTTGAGCTATAATGAAGATCAAGATCAAGCTTGGGTAAATTAGTTTTAGGTTTTATATTATGTGTGTTAGTACTTTAAGCTCGATCATATACACACATACACGCTTTGGTTTTGGTTTTGTATATATACAGTTATATATATACATATATGTTTTTTGGTTTAAAAGGTTTCGAGTTTATATATGAAACAAATAAATAAAATTGGAAAATACTATTTTGTTTCACGTTTATGTGCCTATATATGATTTCATCTTTAACAAGTTATATTTAATGAAATCATATTTAGTGTTTTGTATATATTGCATAGAATATGCAGTTTTATGAAAATATGGTATTTCTAAGTTATAGACTTCATAACAACATGTTATATCTTTTATCAAGTCTATACAATCATTTCATAAGGTTTCAAAATGTTGTTTAAGTCAAAATATCAAAATATCAGTTTTTAGGTTTTCATGTTTTTGAACATATTTGCAAAATGATGATATTTTACATTTGGGAAGTCCTTTCTGATAACCATTTGTTGTAGCATGTTTATTATCATGTCTACAATCATTCCCCAAAGTTTCACATTTTTTAGAATTTATTTGATATTTTTAAACAGCATTTTAAAATCAGCAAAACAGTTTTCAGAACCTGTCATATCAGTTTTCGGTCGACCGCACCGGTCGACCGCTCATTTGTTCTTTCGACAGTAGGTTCTAGAGAGTTCGTCGGTCGACCGCCGCGGTCGACCGAGAGCTTCCTTCGGTCGACCGCACCGGTCGACCGGATAAGTCAGCTTTTGTTCTTCTCGTTTTGACCTGGATAGCGGTCGACCGGACTTTTCCGTCGGTCGACCGAACTTCTCCATCGGTCGACCGACAGGATTTTCGGTCGATCGACAATAGATCCGTTAGACACTAACGGCTATTTTTCTAAGCTGTCTTCTGGGGACTTTTCTGTCTTTTTGCTTGGTTTTTTTTGGCTGGGTTGTGAGAGGGTATAAATACCCCATTGCTGATCTCTTCTCAAGTATCTAAGAATGTTTTAAAAGAAGTTTTTAAACAAGGGTTTTAAAAATAGTTTAAGCTTGTTTAAGGGTTTAGTTTAAAGCAAGTTTAGCTTTCACAAGTGAGAGATTGTAACTTTGAGTTGTGCTTAATTGAGTTCTCATCCATAGTTGAGAACAATCATTTGTTATATTGTGCTTATTGTGAGAATCACTTTGTAATACACTTGTACACCGAGTGAGGAGTGTGTGGTGAGAGTCGGGGATCGTCCCAAGAGGAGTGGCGTCGGTTGACGTGCCTAGGGAGAGGTTGTAACCGAGCACTTGAGGGAGACACGGCTAGGTCCAACACTTAGTGGGTGTAGAGTGTGATTACAAGAGTGTGAGTTGTAGAGTTTTTGGTTAGCTAGAAAACCGAGTGTGTAGAAGAAGTTCCGGCTTCCAAACCGGATTGTGTTAGTGGATTTCTCCCCGGGAGTGGGGAACGGAGACGTAGGATGGAAGGACCGAACTCCGTGATCATATTGTGTGTTTGAATGTGCTTTGGCGTTTATTTATATTTGTGCTCATTGCTCATATCGCCATTGTCTCATTATTCATATCATCCTCTATCTTGTTTCATATTGTTTACCCTTGTGTTAGTTTATATATCCTTGCATATATCTCTTTCATATTGCTTATCCTAGCTTACGTATCTTATTGTATTTCATACTTGCTAGGATAACTTATTAATTAGTTTTAATTGGCATTTAATCGGATTAGATTAGCATAAGACCCTAATCACCCCCCCCTCTAGGGTCTAATAATTGGTATCAGAGCTTGGTGCTCTTTGATTTAAGGTCTAATCACCTTAAGTTAAAGATCCAAGTTATCTTTTTGTGCTAATCTTGTTTTGATTGCATTTTTCTTACTTGCACACATATATTTATCATGAACATGAATTGAGCACCTTTGTTAGGCTATGAATCTAATGTTGCTCCTAAATTCATTAACTTTCCCTATGCACAATGGGCTTCTAGATTTAAACTTTTTGTGCAATCTAAAAATATTGATCTATGGGGAATTATTGATAATGCTTATATTGTACCCACTATGAAGAAATCCAAGTGGGATCCAAGTTATCTTTTTGTGCTAATCTTGTTTTGATTGCATTTGTCTTGCTTGCACACATATATTTATCATGAACATGAATTGTGCACCTTTGTTAGGCTATGAATCCAATGTTGCTCCTAAATTCATTAACTTTCCCTATGCACAATGGGCTTCTAGATTTAAACTTTTTGTGCAATCTAAAAATATTGATCTATGGGGAATTATTGATAATGCTTATATTGTACCCACTATGGAGAAATCCAAGTGGAGTAAAAATGACAAAAGATTGTTTACCATGAACAAGATTGTGTTAGAATATATGCATAATGCACTTGATTCTTCTATTTCTAACAAGCTTGTTTCTTTTGATAGTGCTTACAAATTGTGGACATTCATAGAAGCACATCATGGTAACTTAGAGGAGATCCAAAGGATTCCGGCGGACTCTTCCTCAAGTAATATTGAAGCTTCATCATGCACACGGCCACTAGGCGATAGCCCTAGTGAGGTTTGCAAGTTCGAACCCGATAATGAATTATCTAGTGATAAACTTGTTTGTGCATCTAAGAAAGTATTGTATGCCTACAACAAATTACATAAAGATTTTAATGATTTAAAATGCAAGCATGATAATTTAGAATCCGATCATGAGAAGCTAGTATCCAAGTTTGATATCATTGCTAAAGAAAATGAAAATCTTAAAGAAAACAATGATATGTTAAACTTGGAAAATGAAAAATTAACATCATCCATTTCTAGCTTAACTCATGAAAGAGATAATGCCATGTTAGAAGTAAAGAACATACAAAATGATACGGCTTCTTTTATAGATAACTGTTTATGTTCTACTTCAAAAGGTGCATATGTGCCAAAAAATGAAGACTTGAATCTTATGAAAAAATGCATTTCATCCTTAGATTCAACTTTAAAAACATGCATCAATAATCATAAGAAGCTTATGGATATGTGTGCCAAGTCTAAATTATCATCTACTCATCATGCACACATATATAGCAAAGTTTATAAATGTTCAATTTGCGGCCGTAAAGGCCATCTAGCTAAATTTTGTTATGATGCACAAAAACATAAGAATATTAATCTTTCTTGTGCATCTCATGTAGCTTCCTCATCACATACACATGCTTATCATGCACATCATAAACATGCAAATGTGTTTAAATGTGATATTTGTGGACGTTTTGGCCATTTGGCAAAATTTTGCTATGATTTGAAAAAAAAACTTCACCTTTGCCAAATGATTTTATTAAGCCACAAAAGTTTAAATGTGATGTTTGTGGTAAATTTGGCCATTTGGCGAAGTTTTGTTATGATTTGAATAAATATTCAAACTTGCCAAATTTCTCAAGTAAACCACCTTTGTTTAATGATGTTTCTCATTTGCAAAATAATTTTAAAAGAAAATCTTTATTTGCAAATGATTCCCGTGCACAAGCTAATGGTCCACAAAAACAAATGGATCTCTTTCATTGCACAAATTGCAATCGGAAGGGTCATTTGAATGAATATTGTTTTGACCATGTTAGTGCACCATATATGCCTAAGAGGGTTCATAACCCTAAGGCTTTGAGCTTAAATGATAGGGGTCATGTCCCTAAATCTTTTGGTACCAAGAGTTCTTGGGTACCAAAACAAATTTGATTTTCAAACTAAGAATTTTATTTCTTGGTTTTGAAAATTATGCTTTAAAATCTTTTGGTTATGAAAACAATTTTTCTTGTATCAAATCTTTTGTTTTCATGATTATTATTTTTGTTTTGATGAGAGGACTATGTTTATATAACCCTCCGGATTTATTGGGTGTTTATTCCCAAATCTTGTTTACCAGGTGCTAAAATATTTATATGGGTTGATACTAGCTCAAGAGCTAGATATAGTTGCCTCTCTTGATTTCTAAATCAATGATGATTTGATTTTACATTTTTGGACTTAAACTTTGATTTATGATTTCTTTTGATTGATTCGTTTTCATTTGAAAACTTTTTGCATGATTCTCATGTTCCTCTTCTTTTGATTTCATAAATCTATTCTTTTATATGGTTTTTATATTTTTATATGTTAATTAGACACTATTTTTTATATTGACATATATATGTTCTCATTATCTTTTTGTATGTGAGTTGTGTTTTGCATTTATGCTTGCTCATATATGTTTATTTTCTATATGGCTTTTTGATAGGGGGAGCAATCCCTATATATTTTTTTATACTCACCTATGCTTATTGATAGGGGGAGCTTTCGCTCTCTTATTCTTTTTGTCCCCTTTTTGATGTTGTCAAAGGGGGAGAAATATTATGAGTATACAATTCCTTGTTTATATGTATGTGTATTATCTTGTATATGTTCATTTCCTTCATGCATATATTCCTTTTTGTAAATTGTTTGTCATCATCAAAAAGGGGGAGATTGTTGGCCTTCTTGTTTTGATGATGTTTAACAAACAATTTACTACTAATGTTGTTTGTCTAGTGTTTGTATATTCTTATGTATTGTAGACAAACAACGTTGTTGGAGGATGGATGGAATAGAGCTTCAACGATCATATCCAAAGGAGGTTGGCGGAATGTCGGTGAAGCCTTGCTATTCAAAGTTCAAGATCCGAGTTTAAGCTTCATCCGCATGTGTACCAAGTTGAGCTACAATGAAGATCAAGATCAAGCTTGGGTAAATTAGTTTTAGGTTTTTATTATGTGTGTTAAGTACCTTAAGCTCAATATCATATACACACACGTATTTGGTTTCTATGTATATATATAGTTATATATATACATGCATGGTTTTGAGTTTTCATGCTTTGGACACACTTGCAAAATACATGAGTTTTCACAAATAGAAATTAAATTTAAGAAATTCTTTTTCTAACATGTTTGTTTTCATGTTTACAAACATTTCGCAAAGTTTCATCAAGTTTGGAATTGATTTGTTATGTTTAATGGAATTTACAAAATCATGTTTTTCGTTCGTACATGTTCGTGCATGTTTTACAAAATAGATGAGTTTTAATAAATGGGAAGTGATATTCAAGAAATTCTTTCTTTGACATGTTTATATACATGTTTAAAAACTTCCCTCAAAATTTTACTATTTTTAGAGTTGATTTACTGTGCCCAATTGATTTTACAAAATCGTGTATGTCTGCAGTTTTTCAGAAACTGTAAATCTGTGTTCAAACATTTATATCTCTCAACTGGGAAATAATTTTTCAGAAATTTTTTCTCTAACATGTTATTCTACATGTCTAAAACCTTTCCAAAATATTTCATATTTTTCGGAGCTGTTTTACTATTTTTAATTGATTTACAAAGTTGATACGCAGTGCTACAGTACCCGCGGTCGACCGGTACGGTCGACCGCCAAACTCTCTGGACGTTACTCAGCTTTGCATATGGCTCACGGTCGACCGTACCGGTCGACCGAAGTTACTGTAGCAGCCGACCGTTACACAATAATGGCTAGTTGCTGATTTTTGTTTTTTAATGGTTTTTTGGGGTTTTTGGGGTTGGTTTCTTCAAGCCTATATATACCCCTTTGCCATAACTATTTTTTATCATCTAAGAGAGTTTTTAACCAAGTTTAAAAGAGTTTTAACAAGGGTTTTAGTTTGGTTTAAGTGTGTTTAAGAAGCTTTTAAGCATTTGGAAGTTTGAGTTTGAGAAATCAATTTCACAAGAGCTTGAGGAGATCATCTATTGGAGTTTGAGCAATCAACTATTCTTACTCCATCTCTTGTCATCTATTGAGAAGTTTTCTAAACTCTTATCTAGTTTTACATTTGCTTAGTTATTTGATTATCTTTCTTTAAAGCTAGTTTTTATATTGAGTTTAGATTTGATTATATTATCTCATTGTTACACACACCCACTTTTATCTAGCTTTACATTTGCTTAGTTATTTGATTATCATTCTTTAAAGCTAGTTTTTATATTGAGTTTAGATTTGATTTTATTTACTCATTGTTACGCACACCCACTTTGAGCTTATTGTATTTGCATTCATAATATATTAGGGTTGTGAGAGTTGTAACATTGAGTGTGGGCTTTTATTGTGTTCTCATCCATATTAGAAACAAATTTATATTTGTTACATTGTGAGATTGTTCGGTTTTCGGTGAGCTAGAAACCGAGTGTGTTGTGAAGTTTTCGGTGAACTAGAAAACCGATTGTGAGGAGTGACGTTGTTCGGTGAGCGTTGAAAACCGACACTGTGAGGTGTAAACGTTATTCGGGTGAACGTAGAAAACTCGGTTGTGATAGTGGATTTCTCCACGGGAGTGGGGAGCGGAGATGTAGGACGGAAGGTCCGAACTCCGTGATCATATTGTGTGTTTGAATGTGCTTTGGCGTTTATTTATATTTGTGCTCATTGCTCATATCGCCATTGTCTCATTATTCATATCATCCTCTATCTTGTTTCATATTGTTTACCCTTGTGTTAGTTTATATATCCTTGCATATATCTCTATCATATAGGATATATCTCATTGTTCATATTGCTTATCCTAGCTTATATTCTTATTGTATTTCATACTTGCTAGGATAACTTATTAATTAGTTTTAATTGGTATTTAATCGGATTAGATTAGCATAAGAACCTAATCACCCCCCCCCCCTCTAGGGTCTAACAGTTGTTCCCTCACAAAAGATCCGATGGATCTTGTTTGCCTCACAAAAGAGATCCAGCTTTGAGGACCACTAGATCCAATGGGTAAAGAGGCTCACCCGATGCATAGGGAGATTTGTTCAGCGGGTAAAGAGGCCCACCCGATGCATAGCTATAAAATCCTAGTTTCTAGGGTTTCGGGAAGAGTGCGAAGGAGGGTTTTTTGTGTAGTCGGCTTTTGTTCTTTTCTTTGGCAGCGTGCAAGCACGGACAGAGGGAAAAATCAGTAGTTTTGTTCTTTCCTTTCGGGTGGCGTGCAGGAGCCGATTTGAGAGGGTTTGTGCATCCTTTTGTAGAGAGAGATTGTGTGAGAGGTTTGAGAGTTTGTGTGAGGGTTTAGATTGAGTGATTATAAACCCTAGTTGTATTCTCTTTCTCTAGTAGTAGATCTCCCCCTCCTTGCCCCGTGAACATAGGCAATTTTCCGAACCACGTAAAATTAGTTTGTCTCGCTTTTGTGTGATTTATAATAACTTATTTAGGTTCCCTCGATAGGTCAGTCCTAGAACTGATGAGAGGAAGAGCTGATATCTCACTTGGTTTAGATATTTTGCTTAAGGTTCTGGTTTTCTTTATGAAACGGGAATTCCTATTGCAACCTGACTCTCTTGTTGTGTTGCCGAAGTGCTTCCAAAATTTCCGCTGCGCGCAACAAATAAAGGCATAAAATCAATCATAATACTCACAGATATACGTTGTTCACTCCTTCGGAGCTATTCCACGGTGTAACGATGACGCCCAGTTCTTTTATATTCCAAAAGAATTAGATCAAAGAAAACACTTTTTCTTGATCAAGATACACTCTAAGAACTCTCACAAACTCTCTCTTTGTTTTCTCTATTACTCTTCTATGAAAGGAGTTGTTTCTGGGATGAATTTTCTTAAAGAGTTTAGGCCATATTTATAGTATTTAGGAAACATTATGCACAAATAAAATATTATTAATAGGACCCGATACTTAATAATAATTTATTATGGGATCCACATCCTTTTTTCTTTTTCAAATCTTTCGGCACCGAATTCGGCCACCGTTCTCTTTTGGTCAAAAAAGATGGGCTAACAATCTCCCACTTGAAGAGTTGATTGAGTATCAATCATACCTTCACATCATTATTGATTGCATCATCCAAGGTCTTGTGTCTTTAGCATCTTGCACGACCTTCAACATTCTTAACGGAGGCCATATGAGGCTGCACACAGCCTCACCTTCTCGATCGGAACTGGCTTGGTCAGTATATAGACTAGATTGTACATCGTATCAATCTTCACAAGCTTGAACTCGTTCTTACTTTGCCATCTCCGTATGGCATGGTGCTTCACGTCAATATGCTTGGTCTGAGAATGGAATGCGTCGTTCTCAGACAAGTGAATGGCACTCTGACTGTCACAGTGGATGAAGTATTTCTCAAAGCTTACCCCAAGCTCGTGTAATGACCGTAAATTTTCAATACCGATTTAAATAATTTTTCTGGTATTTAAATATGAAAAATTATTTTCTAAAAGAGTATTTGTATTTTCCCTAATTTTCTAGAATTTTTTATGATTTAAAATATGATTTTATATTTATTTTAATGGTTTTACTAAGTATAACTTAAATGGTTACGTTAAAACTTTTAATTAATATTTGCTTATTTATTATTGTTATATTATTATTGCTTGTTATTAATTATCTTGTATTAAATTTTAGCCTCAACCCTTATCCTCTATCTCTATTTATAGCTATCAGCTGATCAGCACAACAGTCAATCTGTTATTTGGCTTCTTCATTGGTTCCCTCAATCTCACAGCCACTCTCTCTCCTTATCATCAACCCTTTCTCTCTCTTCTCTTATTTCTTCTTATGACAACTCACCCTCTCACTCTCCCTCTCCCCTTCCTCAATTTTCGCATGCACCCCACTTTCGTGTCCCCCTACCCTACCTCTCCTAATTTCCTCCCCAATTCCCGCACTCCTCTCCCTCGTGTCCCGCTTCCTACAATCTCTCTCTCTTTTTCTCTCTCTGTCACTCTCACTCACCCTCTCTCACTCTCACTCTCGTCCTCCCTCTCTTTATCTCTCTCTTCTCATCTCTTCCCCTAAACCCAAGCCCCACTCTTCCC
>NC_033795.1:34369699-34404082 GCF_001876935.1 Asparagus officinalis
GATGGCGGCATGAGGCAGCGACAAACGGGGTTGTGTGGAGACGTTGAACATGGCTGGCTGGTGTGGTGGGCAGCAATGGTGCAAACGAGGTTACTGAGTGGATCGAGAGATGAAGGGACGTCGGGGTAAAGGCGCGATGACCGCAGCATTGGCCGTAGCCGGCAGGCAGTGACTACTGAGGGTGAAGGTGGCCAGCTGTAGGGGGTTGGGCGGCATGTCTTGAGTGAGGGAGGGGCGCTGAGGGCGGGCGACTAGCGGGAGCAGAGCTGAGGCTGATGGTAGCTGGACAGGCGCGAGAGGGAGCTGGAGGAGTGGGTGAGCGCCGAGGAAGTAGGAGGAGGGGCTGCTGGTCAGCTGAGGGCAGGGTGCCGAGCGCTTGCAAGGGAGGTTCGCGGCGTGTAAGAGGAAGACGAGGAGACATCGTAAGTCCGACGACGCCTGAGGGGCAACGGCAACGTGTAGTATGAGTGAGCGTATAGAGCTAGATGGCAGGAACAGGGGTAGAGCTGCGAGAGATGCTGGGAGTTGTAACGGGAGCTATGACGCATGAGGGGAGGAGCTCAGCGGAGGCTTGGCGGAGCTATCCGACGGTTCGTCGCGGAACTGAGGTGGCGTCGAAGGGTAGCTTGAGGCTAGTAGGTGGAAGGGTGGCGCTGTGGTGTTGGACTTAGGCGTCGGCGGTAGATGGCGGCAGGCGAGGAGCTGCCTCATGCGCCATCGAACCCATCGTCGACGCCGTTGTTCAGCTCCGCACCCCTCGCTCGTTGCCTCCCCTTTAGTCTCAGATCTGTCACCCCTATAGCGATGCTATGCTAGCCCCGACGACCAACTGTGTGCGTCGCCAAAATAGCGAGCAACAAGTAGCGGCATCGCCGCCTCGTCCACAAGCCCCTTGGCCTCATAGGCAAGATCCCGATATTCTTTGACTCGTCATTCAATTTTTAGATTTTGTTGTAGCGTGTATATTGTTATTATCTGTGTGGGATTGTTTGATGAATAATATTAAATAAATTATAGTAATGTGATAAATATCATTTTCAGAATTAAAAGAATTTATTTCGATAAAAGAATCATTTTTAGGATAATTATGATGTTTTAAAATAATTTATTTTGGCAACAGAATTATTTTAGATAATTATAATGATTTAAAAGAATTTATTTTGGAAAAAGAATTATTTTAGAATAATTATAAATAATTTAAAGGAATTATTTTAGATTACTTATAATGAGAAATAATTTAAAATAAATTGTCTTGTGAAAAAGATTATTTTCTGAATTACATAGTTGGTTGTTCATAAATTTATGACTCTAAATTTTGATTACCTGATATGCCATGATATTATTGTACATGATTAGCTGTATTTATTTTTTGTTGTGATTGAGAACCATTAGTAGTTCATGATTTAGTGTCTTTGCGCATTATGAACAAGACTTAGTGACATATGCGTGCATTGACTCAATTTAGGAGGTGGACCAGATATCTAGTTTAGGTTATGATTGTTGACTTAGAAAAGCGAGAAGAATTAGGATGGGGAAGTCTTGGTTCATGTGATCGGATGTGACTGTTGATATATCTTCCAGGCTCGCACTAGTGAATTCGTGTAGTCACTGGGGTTGGTTTGTTTGGCCAAAGTGAATTCGTGTAGTCACTTTAGTCAGTAAAAATCGTGTAGTCACCCGAGTCCTGCTTAAGTTCAAACAAGGACGGAATCGGATTGCGTGTAGTCCTCTGACCGATTCGTGTAGATGTATTGGATGCACGTAAGAGATTTGTGAACAGTCAGTTATCCGATGATATGAGCATTGACTCTGTGTAAGATGTGGACCAATGACCTGTTATAGAATGGCTAGTTACATGACCTTGTTATTTAAGTTGATTATGGATTCTTGTGAGATATGGACTAGTTGTATTTTTTTCATACATAGATCGGGATTAATATTTAATTATCTACAATTTAAGATATATGGTATATACATGAGAGTTTCCTTATTTGGATTATTTCGCTCGACGAACTACGTCTCTTGTTGTAGATTTTTAAGTATTAATTTTATCTAGTTGTATGATCTTGTTACTTGGATGATTATTCTGATCGCTAGCAACATGATCTTGTTACTTGGTTAATTTTCTTGAATTCTTCCGATTATTATGTTCTAGTGATAGATTGCAATTAGATTATTAGTATTCCAGTAGCATGCTTCTATTGTTATTATTACTGTTTTCGCCTTGGTCGTTCAACCGTTTCTATTTCTCTCTGTAGGATCTTGCCGTGTGCCATGTACGCTGACGTACACCTGTTTTTCCTGGTATACATCAGACTTAGAGGAAGGACATGTTTAGCTTGGAGATATGCCAGAGTCTGAGTAGGTTTAGTAGGAGTGCTTTATAGACCAAGTAGAAGAAGAAGCCGAAACTTAGTTATTCCTTTCAGTTTGTTTTTATAGCACCTTTCATTCCCACTTGATCGATGTATTTTATATTCCTTCAGTATTCAGTTGGATGGATTTGTATTATGGCACGTTGACCCAAATATTATATCTGGGGTGATATTTTAGTTGTGATATGTATCATTTTATTCTGAGTTGTTTATTATATTCTTTTTACTGTGATCGGGGACCTATGACTTTGCTTTATATTGCTTGACTCTTAACATATTAGGTTAAGAAGAAATATTTATTTTTATTTATTTTCTTCAATCTAATACGTTCTGATTCCTATGTATTTTGGGAAGCGGGGCGTGACAGCTCGAGAAGAAAAGTTTTCAACCATAGCAACTCCTTTGCTGCCTCTGCTGCAAACACATACTCCGCTTCGATTGTCGATAAAGCCACAGTATCATGTAACTTTAATCTCCAACGTATTGCTCCACCATCCAATTGATGAAAATGTAGCCGCTCATACTCCTTCTCGAGTCTATATCCCCGGTATAGTCTGCATCACAAATGCCCTCTAGTTGCAAATCTGCCCTGCCATACTCAAGACAATGGTCGGACAAGCATCTCAAGTAGCATAGAAGCCACTTGACCACACCCCAGTGTTGCTTTACTAGATTGCTCATAAAGCGGCTCACAACTCTCACTCCTTGTGCAATATCTGGCCTCGTGCACACCATCGCATACATCAAACTCCTATTGGCAGATGCATATAGTATGTTAGCCATGAACTTAAGCTCTTCAGCAGTCTCTGGTGCTTGGGTGTTCAATAGCTTGAAATGGCTCGTAAACGGCGAGCCCACTGGTTTAGCTTTCTCCATACCAAACTTTTCAAGAATCTTCTTAATATAGGCTTTCTGAGACAACCTCAGCCTCCATGGTGATCTGTCTTTGATGATCCTCATCCCAAGAATCTGGTTTGTTGGACCTAGATCCTTTATCTCGAAGCACTCAGAGAGACGCCCCTTGAGTTCTTCATTGCGGGCCAAGTTAGGCCCGACAATCAGCATGTCATCTACATAAATCAAGAGTATCACATAGGATTCACAATATCTCTTGATGAAGCAGCAGTAGTCTGTGTCGCATTTGAGAAAACTGTTCTCCTCCATAAAGTTCTTGAACTTCATGTACCACTGGCACGGAGCTTGCTTCAAGCCATATAAGCTCTTGCGCAGGTGACACACGAGGCCCTCCCTGCCTCGTTCCTCGAAGCCCACTAGTTGATGTATATAGATCTCTTCCTCCAAATCTCCATGAAGGAATGTCGTCTTCATATCCATCTGCTCTAGATGGAGATCTTGAACTACCACAATGCTCAGCACAGTCCGGATTATGGTCAACTTGACGACGGGAGCGAAAACATCATAATAGTTTATCCCTACTTTTTGCTCATATCCCTTCACTACAAGCCTCGCCTTGTAGCGTCTCCGTCCATTGGCTTCATCCTTGACCCGATAAATGCACCAATTATGAAAAGTCTTTCACCCTCTTGGAAGCTTTACAAGCTCCCAAGTCTCATTCTTCATCAAGGATTTTATTTCTTCCTTTATGACAGACTCTCACTTGTCCTAAGCTTTGTCGGTCTGTTGTACCTCCTCATAGCTCTCTGGCTCACCACTGTCAGTTAGGAGAAGATAATTCATGGTAGAAAGGTACCTCTCTGGCACCCTCGGATTTCTTGGAGATTTGCGAATTGCAATCGGCAGCTCTGTTGGATCCTGTTGCTATGCATCTAGCACGTTCTCTTGGTCTCCATCTTCTATGCTAATTGGTATCTCACTGTCGTCCTCATAGCAATATCTAGGAAAAGAGGGGGAGATAGGTGACTCCTACTTACCTCTTTGGTCTTGTACACCGCATTGTTATGAAACACGATGTCACGACTGCGCACCACCTTACGCGCATCGTGATCCTAGAAATGGTACTCATACTCGTCTTCTCCATAGCCGATGAAAAGAGCTTATTTGACTTTGGATCAAGCTTTGACTGGTCTACAGGATTGGTCATGACATAGGCGTCACAACTAAATACTCGTAAGTGCTCTAGCTTCAGCTTCTTTTCGGTCTAAGCCTCTTCAGGTATCCTATAACTGAGAGCCGCGGATGGCCCATGGTTGTTGAAGTATGCAGCAGTATTGACAGCTTCAGACCAAAAACTCTTGGGAAATCTAGAGTGGATCCTCATACTTCTGGCGCGCTCCAAGATATTACGATTCATACGCTCCACCACTTCGTTGTGCTGAGGTGTTCCTGGGACGGTCTTCTGTCTCCTAATCCTATGGGACGAGCAGAAGTTCTCGAACTCTTGGTTGCAATACTCGCCTCCATTATCAGACTTTAGGCACTTCAGCTTATTGCTTATTTTGTTCTCCATACAGGAAAACCACTTCTTGAAGATGATAAAAACATCTGACTTGTGCTCAAAAAGAACACCCACAGTTTTCTAATAGGATCATCAATAAAAGTGACAAAGTAAAGAGAGTTGCTAACAAATAGGATTTATACAGGTCTCCACATGTTGGTGTGCACCAACCCCAATTTCTATAGTTTTAGAGTCGGTACGGTCTTGTTAAAGCTCACATTCTTTTGTTTGCCTAGGATGCAGTTATCACAGAAAGTCAGATTAATCTTGCTCAGACTCAGAAGCCTCTCTCCCACGGTCATAATCTGCATCCCCTTCTCGCTCATGTAGTCAAGTCTTCGATCCCAAGTCCTGCAGTCGACGGATGATGATGATGATGCTTGTCCTGCGGCAAGCAAGCGGTCGATCTTCCCATTAGTAATATAGAGAGACCCTTCACGTTTGCCATGTGCCACCACCAGGGCACCCTTGGACACCTTCCAGCTTCTATGTTCGAAGGATACTCTATAACCGGAGTTAGTCAGTTATCCAACTGATATAAGATTTCACCTAAGATCCGGTACATGTCGAATGTCGTTCAGCGTCAAGGTGATCCCGCCCTCCATCTTGAGAGTACAATTTCTCTTCCTGAAAATCTTGCAAGGCTGATCGTCACCGAGATAGACTATCTCCAAGTCCTTCTTCATGAACGATAAAAGCAGCTTTTATTGTGAGGTTGCATGGAAAGATGCGCCAGAGTCGATGACCCACGCATCGCTTTTGTCTTCTCGAGATAGGAGAAGCACATCCGAATCTGTCTTGTGCATGAGATTAGTTTCACCATCAGTCTGATCATCCCTTGCTGATGCTGGAACAAAAACTCTGCAGTCCCGTGCAAAGTGACTCTTCTTTCCACATCTGAAGTACTTCCCTTCACCGTAACCATTCGGGTTTGGCCCTTTAGACTTCCCTCTGGGTTTTGATTGGCCTCGTTTTTCCCTACCCTTCTTCTGCGCACGCCCTTGTATCTCAACATGCAGAGCACTCTCACTGCTAGAGGTCTTAGCTCCTTAGAATTTGCGGTGAGATTCTTCATTCAGAATTGCCCCAATCACTGTGTCGAGCTTCATCTTGTCATTGTCATTAGCATTGCTCACCGCCATCACCATATTCTCCCATGAATCTGGTAGATAAGAAAGTAGCAGAAGAGCTTGGATCTCATTGTCAAACTTGAGATCTACCGCAACAAGTTGATGCACCATAGCCTGAAATTCATTCAAGAAGTCTACCACGCGAGCTCCTTGCTGCATCTTTAGATTAAACAGCTTCTTCATCAGGTACACCTTATTTGAAGCAGACAGCTTCTCATACAGCGCTTCTAAGGCCTCCATCAACTCCTTGGTGGTGTTCGCATGTGAGACATTGTAAGTCACATACTGGTGAAGGTTGAGCCTGATGGTGGCAAGTGCTTTACGATCGAGCACCTTTCACTTATTATCATCTATTTTCTCAGGTTTCCTTACCTCTCCTTGGAGGGGCAGGAAGAGATCCTTCTGGTACAAATAGCCTTCTATTTGCATCCTCCAATACCTAAAATTTTGGTCGCCGAATTTTTCAATTTGAAGCATGGTGTCTTTAACTGTAGATCCCATGGCAAAAGATTACCTCTTTTCCGAACCGTATTTGTGAATAGTAACAATACTTGTGAATAGTATCGTACTAGTGAATAGTGTCTTATTTGTGAATAGTGCATATTGCCTTAAAAGAGTAAATAATAATTGAACTTATTTTCTGATATGGAGGATCTATTTTTAGTGGCAGCTATAGAGCATACGATAAGCAGATATATACTCTAAGTCAGACTCTGATACCAGTTATTAGGATACACACCAATAAGAATGTCTCAAACGGAGACGTAATACACAGAATAAAGGCACAAAATCAATCACAGTACTCACAGATATATGTGGTTCACTCCTTCGGAGCTACTTCACGGTACAACGACAACACCCAGTTCTTTTATATTCCAAAAGAATTGGATCAAAGAGAACACTTGGTATCAGAGCTTAATCACCCCCTCCTCCCCTTTGTTCATATTGTATATTCTTGCTCATAATATATTGTATATCTATCTTGTAAGAATAATTTATTAATAAGTTTTAATTGGCATAAAATCGGAATTAGATTAGCACAAGACCCTAATCACGGTACAACGACAACACCCAGTTCTTTTATATTCCAAAAGAATTGGATCAAAGAGAACACTTGGTATCAGAGCTTAATCACCCCCTCCTCCCCTTTGTTCATATTGTATATTCTTGCTCATAATATATTGTATATCTATCTTGTAAGAATAATTTATTAATAAGTTTTAATTGGCATAAAATCGGAATTAGATTAGCACAAGACCCTAATCACCCCCCTCTAGGGTCCAACAATTAGTATCAGAGCTTGGTGCTCTTTGATTTAAGGTTTAATCACCTTGAGTTAAAGATCCAAGTTATCTTTTGTGCTAATCTTGTTTTGATTTTATTTGTATCTTGCTTGCACATATATACATTATAGATATGCACGGTACACCTAGTTTAGGTTATGCCATTAATGTTGCTCCTTGTTTGGATAATTTTTTCTATGCTCAATGGTGTGTTAGATTCAAACTTTTTATTCGATCTAGACATTTTGATTTATGGAAAATTATAGATTGCAATTATATTGTACCCACTTTAGAGAAATCCAAGTGGAGTAAAGATGAATATAAATTGTTTACCATGAACAAGCTTTTGTTAGAATTTTTACATAATGCGTTCGATTCATCTTTTTCTAACAAGATTGATTCTTTTGATAGTGCTTACATATTGTGAAAACTTATAGAAGCACATCAAGGGAATTTGGAGGCAATCCGATAAGCTTTGGAGGATTCCGCTTCTAGCTCATGTGGAGCTTCATTTTCATGCACACAGCCACTAGGCAATAGCCCTAGTGAGGTTTGCGAGTTCGAATCTATTAATGATTTACCTAATGATGAACTTGTTTGTGCATATAAGAGATTATTGCATGCCTATAACAAATTGCATAAAGATTTTATTGATTTACAAAGCAAGCATGATGCATTAAAATCCGATCATGAGAACTTAGCTTCCAAATTTAATATCATTACTTAAGAAAATAATGCTCTTAAAGAAAACAATGATATGTTAAATTTGGAAAATAATAATTTAAAATTGGATATTGCTAACTTGACTCATGACAAAAGTAATGCCATGTTAGAAGTTAAGAACATAAAAAATAATACTGTTTCTTTTATAAATGACTATTTATGTTCTGCTTCTAATAAAAATGCATATGTGCCTAATAATGAAGATTTGAATCTTGTGAATAAACGCATTTCATCTTTAGATTCAACTTTGAGAATATGCATTGATAATCATAAGAAACTTATGGACAAGTAAACGCATTTCATCTTTAGATTCAACTTTGAGAATATGCATTGATAATCATAAGAAACTTATGGACAAGTGTGCTAAATCTAGTTCTACAAAGTCACCTATATACTATGCACACTTGTATAACAAAGTTTACAAATGCTCAATTTGCGGTCGTAAATGCCACATTACTAAATTTTGCTATGACGCACACAAATTTTCTAAGACTAATGCTTCTTGTGCATCTCATAAGGCTTCTTTATCACACACACATGTACATGCACACACTCATAAAGTTCATCATAAGCATGCTCATGTGTTTAAATGTGATCATTGTGATCGTTTTGGTCATTTGGCCAAGTATTGTTTTGATTTGAAAAGAAAATCATATTTGCTAAATGTTTCTAGTAGACCACATGTATTTAAATGTGATATTTATGGTAGATTTGACCATTTGGCGAAGTTTTGTTATGACTTAAAAAATATTCAAACTTGTCAAATTTCTCAAATAGACCACCTTTGTTTAATGATGTTTCTCATTTGCAAAACAATTAAAAAAAATATTTGTTTGCAAATGGTTCCTGTGCATGAGCTAATGGTCCACAATAACAAATAGATCTCTTCCATTACACATATTACAATCGGAAGGGTCATTTGAGTGAATATTGCTTTGACTATGTTAGTGTGCCACATATGCCCAAGAGGGTTCATAACCCTAGGGGTTTGACCTTTATTGATAGGGGTCATTTTCTTAAATAATCCGGCACCCAAGCATTGCACCAAGAATGCTTGGGTGCCAAAATGATTTTTAAACCAGAATTTTACTGTTTTTCTTTTTCTTTTTCTTGGTTTTGTAAAATGTGCTTTGAAAACTTTTAATATAAAAACAATTTTTCTTTGATCAATTCCTTTGTTTTCATGATTATTAGTTTCGCTTTTGATGAGAGGTTTGTGTTTATATAACCCCCTGATTTATTAGGTGTTTATTCCCAAACCTTACTTACCGGGTGCTAAAAATATTTATATGGGTTGAAACAAGCTCAAGATTTTGATATGGTGACTTCTCTTATTTATGAAAATCAATAATGATTTGGTTTCATACTTTTAAAGATGATTTTTTTATAGTTCATGATTCTTGTACGTTTTGTAATCTTATTTTTGAACTATAAAAATTTTGTTTTGATTTGTTCTTTTGAATTCATTATATAGCACAAATAGATTATTCAAATTTCAATTGTGTCTTATATTGCATTCTATATGTGGTTTGATCAAGTTCTACAAAGAAGGCTTTCTTTATTGATCAAACATTATTCTTGGACTTAAATCTTGATTTATGATTTCATTTGAGTGATTTGTTTTCATTTGAAAACTCTTTTTTCATGATCCTCATATTTACCATTCTTTTGATTTCATAAATCTATTTTTATACATGATCTTTATATTTATGTTTTGAGACACACCATTTCAATGATACATCCATATGTGTTCTTTTTATCTTGATATATGTGAGTATTTTTTAGCATGTTTTTATCTATGCTAACTCACATGTGTGCCTTAGCCTTCATTTCATACATTCATGAGGCATTTTGATAAGGGGAGTAATCCCTATACTTGTTTTATACTCATCCAAGCTTATAGGTAGGGGGAGCTTTCGCTCTCTTCATTCTTATTGGTTTCCCCTTTTTTGATGTTGTCAAAGGGGGAGAAATATTATGAGTATATTCTTTTTGTTTATATGCATGATAATTACAATATTATATATTCATTTCCTTTCATGCATATATCATTTTTGTAAATTGTTTGTCATCATATTCAAATTTCAATTGTGTCTTATATTGCATTCTATATGTGGTTTGATCAAGTTCTACAAAGAAGGCTTTCTTTATTGATCAAACATTATTCTTGGACTTAAATCTTGATTTATGATTTCATTTGAGTGATTTGTTTTCATTTGAAAACTCTTTTTTCATGATCCTCATATTTACCGTTCTTTTGATTTCATAAATCTATTTTTATACATGATCTTTATATTTATGTTTTGAGACACACCATTTCAATGATACATCCATATGTGTTCTTTTTATCTTGATATATGTGAGTATTTTTTAGCATGTTTTTATCTATGCTAACTCACATGTGTGCCTTAGCCTTCATTTCATACATTCATGAGGCATTTTGATAAGGGGAGTAATCCCTATACTTGTTTTATACTCATCCAAGCTTATAGGTAGGGGGAGCTTTCGCTCTCTTCATTCTTATTGGTTTCCCCTTTTTTGATGTTGTCAAAGGGGGAGAAATATTATGAGTATATTCTTTTTGTTTATATGCATGATAATTACAATATTGTATATTCATTTCTTTTCATACATATATCATTTTTATAAATTGTTTGTCATGATTAAAAAGGAGGAGATTGTTGGCCTCTTTGTTTTGATGATGTTTAACAAATAATTTATCACTAATGTTGTTTGTCTAGTATTTGTGTTTATCTATTTATTGTAGACAAACAACATATTAGAGGATGGATGGAATCAAGCTTTCACGATCATATTCAATGGAGGTTGGCGTAAATAGTGGAGGGAAGTAATGAAATTTAAGTTAAAGATTCAAGTTCAAGCTTTATCCGCCAGTTTTACCAAGTCGAGCTATATTGAAGACCTTCAAGCTTGAGTATATAGTTTATAATATTTATAGTATAGGTTTATACTTGTGTGTTAATATCTTAAGCTTAATATTATACACACACAATTTAATGGTTTATGTGTTTTATCCACAAAAGTTTTTGCAAACAAATAGATATATAATACTTATTTGTTTTATATGTGCATAAGTTATTTTGGTTTAGCTATATAGATATAAAACAATATATATCTTCATTTTCACATTTATATGTTTCATATTCTATTATATTTGCAAAATATTATGTTTATGGATTGAAGACTTATTTACACTACTTTCATATCTTGTATGAGTCTCTAAATCCATCCTAAAGTGTTTCAAAGTTTTGTTTAAGTTATCTTTGCAAAATTAAGTTTTTAACATACTTATGTGATTTTGCAAAATGATGAGATTTTACATTTGAGAGATGCTTTTTTGAAAACTAGTTTTTTTAGCATGTGTATCATCATGTCTACAATCATTTCCCAAAGTTTCATAATTTTTAGAATTTATTTAATATTTTTAAACCCTGTTTTAAGTTGACATATACTGTTTAAAACAGGTTGTATGCATGTCTTGAGTCGACTCATGAACAGTGTTGAGTCGACTCATAAACTGTTGTGTAGTTTACATTTTGTTTCTGATGAGTCGACCCAAACAGGTTGAGTTGACTCATGCCTGTCATAAGTCAACTCATAAACTGTGCTGGAAAGTGTGTTTTGTTTCTGATAAGTCGACCCATGACTTCATGAGTCAACCTATGCATGATGAGTCGACTCATGAATTTTATGAGTCGACCCATAAGCTGTTTTTAGCCTATAACGGATAGGTTATGAGTCAAACCATGATTTTTATGAGTCGACCCATAAAGTGTCCGTTGCACAGTAACGACTATTTTCCAGCTTTGCTTTCTTTTGGGTTTTTGGTCTTTTTCTTTAGGGAAAAATGCTTCCAGCCCCCAAAAGCCAAGTGAATGTGCTTCCCACCCCCAAGACTTGGTGAATGGGTATTTTACCCCTAAAAATAAAGATTTTGTTCTCTGAGCCCCCAAAATACAATACCCAAGACATTAAAACATGTGAAGACCATAATACCCTTCTCTCTCTCTTTCTTTTTTTATTAAAATATGATGGGGGATTATTTTATTATTTCTCTCTCTCTCTCTCTTTATCATGATGTACCAAGAGGATCTTTAGATAGGTAACCCTAATAATTAAACCCGTAACCTTAACAATTAAACCCGTAACCTTAACAATTAAACCCGAAACCTTAACAATTAAACCCGTAACCTTAACAACAAATCTGTAACCTACACAACAAATCCACAACCTTAACAACAAACTCTTAATCTTAACAACCAACCCGTAACCTTAACAATCAACCCGTAACTTTAACAACCTCCCAATACAAACAACCAAAATAATAAAAAATAAAATTAATAAAATAATCCTCATCAATTATTTCAACTATCATCTTGGTACATCATGATAAAGAGAGAGAGAAAACAAAAATAATAAAATAATCCCTATCATATTTTAATAAAAAAAGAAAGAGAGAGAGAGAGAATTCATAACCTTAACAACAAGCCCTTAACCTTAACAACCAACCTGTAACCTTAACAATCAACCCGTAACTTTAACAACCTCCCAAAACAAACAACCAAAATAATAAAAAACGAAAATAATAAAATAATCCTCATCAATCATTTCAACTATCCTCTTGGTACATCATGATAAAGAGAGAGAGAAAACAAAAATAATAAAATAATCCCCATCATACATATTTTAATAAAAAAAGAAAGAGAGAGAGATGATTCATAACCTTAACAACAAACCCTTAACCTTAACAACCAACCCGTAACCTTAACAATCAACCCGTAACTTTAACAACCTCACAATACAAACAACCAAAATAATAAAAAAACAAAAATAATAAAATAATCCTCATCAATCATATCAACTATCCTCTTGGTACATCATGATAAAGAGAGAGAGAAAACAAAAATAATAAAATAATCCCTATCATATTTTAATAAAAAAAGAAAGAGAGAGAGGATTCATAACCTTAACAACAAACCCTTAACCTTAACAACCAACCCGTAACCTTAACAATCAACCCGTAACTTTAACAACCTCCCAATACAAACAACCAAAATAATAAAAAATAAAAATAATAAAATAATCCTCATCAATCATTTTAACTATCCTCTTGGTACATCATGATAAAGAGAGAGAGAAAACAAAAATAATAAAATAATCCCCATTATATTTTAATAAAAAAAGAAAGAGAGAGAGAGAGAGAGAGAGAGAGAGAGAGAGAGAGAGAGAGGATTCATAACCTTAACAACAAACCCTTAACCTTAACAACCAACCCGTAACCTTAACAATCAACCCGTAACTTTAACAACCTCCCAATACAAACAACCAAAATAATAAAAAACAAAAATAATAAAATAATCCTCATCAATCATTTTAACTATCCTCTTGGTACATCATGATAAAGAGAGAGAGAAAACAAAAATAATAAAATAATCCCCCATCATATTTTAATAAAAAAAGAAAGAGAGAGAGAAGGGTATTATGGTCTTCACATATTTTAATGTCTTGGGTTTTGTGTTTTGGGGGCTCAGAGAACAGATTCTTTATTTTTAGGGGTAAAACACCCATTGACCAAGTCCTGGGGGTGGGAAGCATGTTCACTTGGCTTTTGGGGGCTAGAAGCATTTTTCCCTTTTCTTTAGTTTCTTGGGGTACCTATATATACCTCATACCCTCTAACTTCTGAGGGCAACTAAGAAAATTGTTTAAATAAGTTTAAGGGTGTTTGTTGTTTGTTTAAGAGAGTTTTTACAAGTTTAGTTTGTGAAGAGAATTTCACAAGAGTAAGTGGAGATCATTTATTTGGTGTTTGAGCATTCAACTCTTCTCCCCCTCTCTTGTTATCTATAGAGAAGTTTTCTAAACTCAATTTCTAGCATTGAATTTATATTGTTCGATTATCTTTTATTAAGCTAGTGTTTATATTGAGTTTAGTTTGATTTATTAAATCTCTTTGTTACACACACACACTTGAGCGTATTTTATTTGCATACATAGTATATTGGGATTGTGAGAGATTGTAACATTGAGTTGTACTTAATTGAGTTCTCGCCTTGTTTAAAGAACATTCACTTAATTTGTGAGCCTAATTGTGAGTTGCACATTGTATTATACTTGGACACCGAGAGAAGTGGTTGGTGAGAGACGGGGTTGGTTCTAAGAGGAGTGAGGTCGGTAGTAAAGCCTAGTGAGAGGTGGTAATTTCCGAATAATTGAGAAAGGTGACACGGGCTAGGCTAACACTTAGAGGGTGTGAAGTGTATTTGCAATTATGTGAAGTGTATTAGAGTGCCTTATTGTGAAGTTCACATTGTATTACACTAGTACACCAAGAGGAGTGTGTGGTGAGAGACGGGGTCATCCCAAGAGGAGTGGGGTAGGTGGTAATTCCTAGAGAGAGGTTGTAATTCCTAACACTTGAGGGAGACACGGGCTAGAGACCAACACTTAAGGTGGTAGTTAGTATAGTTACATTGTGAGATTGTGAACGTTGATCAGTGAGCATTGAAAACCGATATTGTGTGGTATAAATATTTTTGAGTGATCGTTGAAAACCAGGTGTGATAGTAGATTTCTCCCCGGGAGTGGGGAGCAGAGACGTAGGACGGAAGGTCCGAACTTCGTGATCATATTGTGTGTTTGCATTGTTTATATTGCCCTATCACAATTATATCTTTGGTTTAGATTGTTTACCCTTATCACTACAACAGAAATGCTAATCCGCGAGGAACAAGTTTGTCGTTGAAAGTCGAGATTTCCTCGTCGTAGTGTGTTCGCGAGGAAAAAACTTTGGTCACCATTTCCTCGCGGTAGGGTGGTCAAGAAAAGTTTCTGCGAGGAATATTATAATTTCTCACGAAATCCTTTTTGCGATGAATATATTCTTTTCTCGTTGTTACTCTTTAGCCTCGATATTTTTCCTCACCTAATCTCATGCCTTTTTCATCGCTAAACTACAGTTTCCTCGCCAATAATATGTGAATAATATTTAATTTATATATAATAAAAGTTCTAAAAAAACTATTTTCGTCGTTGTAAGTACCTTTCAACGAGGAAATTGTTCCTCACCAAAGGTAAATCATTAACGAGGAAATTGATTTTCTTCATTATATGTATCTTTTTCTCGTGGAAACAGTTCCTCAGTAAAGGGACTCAATGACGAGAAAATTTAAATTTGTCGTTGTAGGTTGTACCCCATATTCCTCGCCAAAGAAAGTCAATTACGAGGAAATTTACATTTGTCGATATAGGTTATATGGTCTATAGCGAGGAAAATTACTTTTGCCGTTATAGGTTGTATCACTATAGCGAGGAAATATGTTTTTATCGACATAAGCAGTATACTCTATAACGAGAAAATATTCTTTTGACGATATAAGTATGTGGTCTATTGTGAGGAAACATATTTTCGTCACCTTAAGTTGTAGGGTCTATTTCGAGGAAATTTACTTTCATTGACCTAAATATATAGCGAGAAAACTTATAATGAGGAAATTTTATTTCATCAATAATAATGCTATTACGAGAAAAACACAAAATATAAATAATTATCATCAATTGTCACCACAGTACATCAAAACAATTAAAATAAATAAAGCAAGAAAGTTACTACCATAAGTAACAATGCTAGTCTAAAGCAATAACAAATACAACACGATCAAAGAAATATTTCTCCAAGTTTAAGTTCACTAAGAATACTAAGCTGATGGATGTTGCCTCGAAAAATTAGCCATAAACTCCTCAAACTTTTTGGCTTGCTCCTCCAATCTTTGGATTACCTCATTTTGCGCATCGATCTTCTGTTGTTGAGTTCCTACAAGTTGTTGGGTCTCTTGAAGCTGTTCTTGCAACTCTTTATTTTTTTCAGACATTTCACTCATCGAAGAACGAGAGAACCTTAATGGTGGTGGTCTAGGGCCAAAACCACATCCCTTAATGTAGCCTGATTTGACTTTGAGAACTTTTGCACAAATTTCCTCATCTGTCATTGTTCGAGTTCCATCAGGTTGAGTGATATCTGCTCGCATCTTTATCATTTGATCCTATAAGTAAAACAAAAATATATCCAGTTCAATCATATGCAACTTCTTAATTACAACCATATCAATATAATCCTCTTTAGAACAGTAATATCAATTTCACCTATATTCTTAAAATATTATAAAAGCATGCATCATTGACACGTTACTTACCCATTTTTCCTTTGCTCCCAAGTCCCATCCTTTTTTTGTACTTCTATACTCTGTTTCAAAACGATCAATTGCACCTTGCATCTCTCCAGTCTGTGTTGCCTATTGCATTCAAACATATTTTCATTTTCAGCATATATATATGTACACAATTAGGTTACAAATTTATAAGCAAAACTAAAAAGTGTCTTACAATTTGCTCTTGGTGTGACATAAATGATTTTGACCCAGCTTTGTGGTGATATGTCAACTTTGACCTATTAAGAACATTCTTCTCTGAGCGAATCTAAAATTATTGAGACATACAGTTAGAAAGAAGTAAATGAAAATAAAAAAAAATGTAATGCGTGGAGAAAAATAAAAAAGATATTGTACCTTAAACTTTTCACTAGAAAAATGAGTGCAAAGAAACTCCCATTCTTCCTGAGTCTTGACAGCTTCATGTTTGTTTTCAATTGCCTCCTCAATTGTTGAAAACTGCTCAAAATGTTTCTTTAACTTATAACGAAAATTACAATATACGGTCTGACATGTTGTAATTACATATCTCTGGACCCAAGGGAGCGACATATCAAATTCAAATTTATTCTGCACAGGCATAATTTCATGTCAAACTAAATATAACAAATCAAAGCAACCAATATAATGCCTTTAGCAAAACAAATCATCACTAACCTGCATTCTTTTGATCAAGTTCTCCACATCTGCTTTTTCAATCTTCTTCCATTTTTCCACATTCAGTGGGGCGTAGTTTCGAATTGTGTAACCAATTTCATTTGCAAACATCTCAGCATAAGGGCCCGTAGGTCTGCCATTTTCTTCAGTCAGAGTCACAGGTATTTTAGAATTCAATTGGGAGAACACCTTATCTGCATTCACTCCTCTTGTCTTCCCTCGCACCTTTTTGGTTGTACCTTTGACATAATTTTTATTAAGAACATAACACATACGTATATTTAATTCTCAAAATATATGTATATAATGTTTTGTATACCTGGAGGAGGCTCCTGATTAATATCTGACATCACATTATCATCTCGCTCTTCAACTATGGTGTTTACCACTGGCTGATCATTAACACTTTGTTGCTGAAGACGTGCACTAACTCTAATCCCTGTCATTCGAGTTTGTAGTTTAGGTATACCCTTGTAATTTGCAATTGATGAAAATGAAATTCAATTCAGCTTCTCTACACCTTTTAGAGGAAAATAATTCAATTCAGCTCAATTCAACTGAATTCAGCTCAATTCAACACCACTTACCAGTAGTAGTTCGTTCTGTGGTGACAACAGTACTACTAGAATTCAGTCCATCTGCTACAGAATTTTGGCATTCTTGATTGGAAGTTTGCAGACGAGTACGTTTTGTACCTATTAGCATACACACTTGTTAGATAAGTAAAAACTAACAGTACTTAAATATTCTAGCAATAAAATGAAGATTGCATATTTACTCGGATTAGAACCGGATCCATTCCCTGCAGAATTCATGTATGGCAGATAACTAGTTGCTGCATGAGAACGTTTCTTTTTCAATAATTCTGCATGTGATTGATTACTTGATGCATTACCTGTTGTTACATAAACGTTAAATTGATAATAATATTCTAATCAACCAAGTGAATGAATCATGAATTATAAGAGAAATATGCACTACTTACCAGAAGTAGAACTCTGAACGATAGGCGCTTTGTTACGGTACATCTTCTCACTGTTTATTATCAAACAATTAGAATGGTCAAAATGCAAAAGAATGTAAACAGTAAAAACTTTGCTAGAAAATAGATCAAGGTGGTAGATTGCAATCGGAACCCTCTTTAAAGGTGGTTTATGTACAAATGAGCTTTGAAGGTGGTTTTCGTACCATCACCATATTGAATTATGTAGATCCTAGCAATACAACACACGTTGCTCTCCGGCAATACAAAGTAGAAGGACAAATAGAGGAGGAAATAAAGTGAAAACTGGTGCGCAGATAAAAACATTAAAACCCAAAACATTTCGCATGACGTACAAAAAAAAAGCTTAATTAAGTAAATCACGCGCAGATATAACATGCTACAACCATGAGTAATGACCTGAAACCGTATGATAAGAGAGCTAAATTTCTCTACAGATTAACCCATGTTGTGATCTGTCATTCCTAGTAAGGGCCTGCTTTCACTAAATACCTTGTTACAGTAAAATTCTGAGGATAATATTCTATACGCGATTTTTTCATAAGCTTTATCTGTGAAATTCTTAGACCTACTAAATTTGCAATATTAATATTCTATACGCGATTTTTTCATAAGCTTTATCTGTGAAATTCTTAGACCTACTAAATTTGCAATATGTTCATAAGCTTTATCCGTGAAACTGCATGAGAAGAATAAATAATCCTGTCAAGAACCGTACTTACCCAAATCCTTAGGATATTGAATAGGAGACATATATCAACCTAGCTTTGAACTTCTGTTTGAATGGCAGAAAAATTGAAGAGTAAACATTTTTTTAGTTTCAATCATTGAAAGCTTTGAGCCCTGGATCACAACTTGGTTCTTAGATGCCGTTTCAAGAATTAATATTACCCATAAAAGCTTAGACAAGTGAGCTGTGGGCTAACAATGTGTATCAAGCTAATATAATTATAGCAAATTAAGTTAAACTTATTGTCAGAGCAACTACATGAAAGCAATCACCCAAGTTGCAAAGTTATCTGGTTAACTAGAACTATGATACATTTGAATAATCACCTTGAAAGAGCGTAAAGGTTTAAACTTTGGAGGCCAACACATCTAGGAAGTATCTTTTGCAACCCAACATCTGTCAACTTGACACACCTGAGGTGAGTGTAACAAGAAAGCATGAGAAACAGAATCATGCATTTGGCTAGTTCAATAGCAAAGCAAAAAAGAAATTGTACACTGGCAGAAAGGTACATCTCAAAATTCTCTACAGACTAAATTTCTACCATAGAAAGAACTGTGTTTACAATTGACGATACACACAGGCTTACCTTCAATATTTCAAAGACAAGTAGTTGAATTTCCAATTGAACGTAAGCACCCTGAGTAACTTTATCAGTCCTGCTATGAAAGAATTTTGTCAAAAGAACTGTACAGGTATTAAGTGCGTGTGAGTCCTTTGAAAACATTGCTCCTGCTTATGTTGCCTACAGATCAACACCAGTATGCGTATAAGATATGTCATGATCCAAACTGAGCACATCTACCACTAAAGTTTTTTTTAAAGAACGGAACAAAAACATCAGCCTAATAAAATAGAGTAATCATGACATTAATAATTAATATATTGCACATAAACGGAAACAAAGTTAATTGTGAGGGACCTCCTACACATTCTACAGAGGTGCTAAACTAAATTACGACATAAAAGGTAAAGAGTACCTTCTTCACAATTCACAATAACATGCATAAGGGTTCTTTGCCCTTCTACATGAAATCTGAAATTTACAATTATGTTTTTCACCTCATATAAGTATTGCATCACAATGAATAAGAACTGTATGGTGTTTAGGCCAACATGTAAGAAATGTTGTGTGACTTATCCTATGCTTACGTGATCACTGATCATCAGAGCCCAACAAAGTTTTAGCCAATTTTAGAAAAGCCTCCTACTCATCTAGAGGTAAGACTTAAAATCTCCTTAGCAACTTCACAGGTTCCTTTAAACATGTTAAGACTGTAGTAAGAAAACCTAGGAAAGACTGAAGCTCCTGAAAGCACAACAGAAAACCTAGCTCCTGAAAAGACTTATACATTGAGTGCAGAAAAGACTGAAGCTCCTGAAAGCACAACAGAAAACCTAGCTCGTCCTAGTCCAGTATCTGTCCTTGAAGTGTTCTTTGATGAGGATATCAATATACCTCAAGGGACAGGAATTGACTATATTAAGAAGCCTCTATATGTTTGCAATTTGATTTTTTTTTCGTTGAAGTGTCCTTGAAGTGTTCCTTGATTCTATTCATTAAAGAGATCTCAACAACGACATGCACAAATATTTCACAGCTGAGTTGCTAGCAGAACCTCGGAGGCTTTCTTTCGAAGAAACTGAAGATTCTCATCTAATTCTAACCTCAAAAGTAGCTGCAGAGGCTAAGGAAACAAAGTTGAAGTATGTAAGAAGTGTATTAGAAGCCTCAGGCTTAAACAACCACAAGCTACCAGAGAGATGGAAATCAACAGATCAGTTACTGGATCCATTTGTACTCGATGAAGTAGAAATCTTATATAATCAACTGATCGATGACTCTAAGCTCCTCTTCGATTGCATTAACGAAGTTCTTCTACAAATATGTGACATATATTTTAGTTGTACTCCTTGGATATATTCTATCAAGCCTCAGATATTATCGGTCCCAACAGGATAAAATTTACTCTGTCCCAATGTCTCAGATATGTTTGGACTTTAGGGTCTGTATTCTGTACAGTTTGTAATAGAGAATCTTAGATAGCCATTCCGACACACAAAAAAGTTGCCAAGGTGAATGTTTCGACATATATGGTAATGATCATGTCATCTGCAAGTTTTACCGGCTAACAAAGCAGACATGGACAGAACATGGGACACAAGCTGAGAAGCACACAGACAGTTTTTTGTTTGATGGACAGAACATGGACAGAACATGGACACAAAGCAGAACATGGACAGAACATGTAGACAAAATCCTAAAGCTAGCAATGAAGTAACTATAGGTTATAAATTCTCTTTGCTATTGAAAATTAATCTTTACTATCCCTAATTAGTCTCTACCATCATGTGCGTGCGTAGATATGTATGCATGAATGGTCTGGGGAATGATGTAATATATATCTTTACATATGAGCAATTATTATTCAACTAGTACTGACAAATGAAATACTATTCACATTATGTGACAAGCTTTTCAAGTTATTATATAAGAAATACTAGATTTATACATATGTAAGAAAATGACCTCCATCTATGAAGAATGTACCGGATAACTTTTCTGCTTTTTCAATTGAGGAAGTATTATCATCAATTGTGTTCAATTAAACTATGAAATGGCACATATATATATACACACCCACATCATTTGCAGATTGTTATATGCGGAACATAAAATGTAGGTTCTAATATTAGCATTATACAATTACGTTAAAGTACATATATGTACATAGATAAATGAGCGCATGAAAAACTATTAATTACGAATTTCAAATGTTGGAGAGGTTATGATTTAAGAAGCAAAGAGACATTCTCATTTCAAATAAAATTTGGAAGTTATAATGTATAACTCCAAATTATAACTAAACAGAAAATATATACATAATATACATGTTATTTTCATAATGTGACTTTCAGTGACATGTCCACTTAACCTGTAAGATTCTAGTTTTAGTTAGTTTAACATCAACAGAAGTACTATGAAATTGTGTCAGAACCTGTAAATGAACTGAGTTATCAAACTGTACATCATGCATATTTTTTACTTAAAAAGACTTAAAAGTAGTAGAAATGTTTTTAGGTGCAGCACGAGTAAGCAGTAAATTTAAACAGAATATGTGAACATAATGAAAATAGACAATTAATCAGGAACAGAAAATTGCACCCCTAATATCCGCTGTAAAAATAGACAATTAATCAAACTGATCTAACAATGGCTCATATGACGAGAAGATAAAATCTAACCTGTATTGTCTTGCGAAAATTCCTAGGTTCTTCAGGGTCCTCAAATGGATATGCACCCACTAACATGACATATACTCCACAGGACCATACATCTGCAATCTGTGACGTTTATAAGCTAAAGTACATCAGAAGAAAAAAGAGAATTCTGGACGGCTAATATTATTAGGAAAGAGAAAATGCCTTCAACACTAGCACAGTGAACAGCTAGTAACAAGACATAATGCGCAACAATGACACAAAGCTACCAAGTAACATGACATATAGATTCATATGGCACCATAAACAAAAATAAAAATTCGCCAGAATGCGACTGTAGTTCTACACCAATATAAAGAACACAATATACCATATGAAAAGGCAAATGTGGCAACAGGCATGCAACTGCTACATGGATAGGGAAGGGTTAAAGGCTCTAACAATAAGCTGGGGAATACATGTAATATCTGAAACTGGAGAAATAGCAGTAAAGGTTGGACAAGTAGCATCCAGACTTATTGGAAACATCCGCACGACATGGATTCAAAAACTACTTACAATTATAGCTACTAAACCACTTTCAACAAATAACAAAAAGAAGGAAGGAGATTTTACTACTAATTCAAGCATCCCCCTCTTAATCTTGCAACGTAATCGCAGCATCAAGAAAAAATAACAGTAAAATTATAGCTACATTTACCAAATTATGTCAAACTAAAACATCCCGCACAAATCAAAAAAAGAACATTAAAATTATGATATAAACTAATCACTATCCTCATCATCACTTGAAATGATTGGTTCTTCATCACCATCTTCCGGATCATCTTCTTCTTCAGTATCATCATTTATCAAATTATCTTCACTATCATCATTCATCCAATCATCGTTCACAACCTCTGAAGCAACAATTTCTGGGTCAATATCGTTAAGATGCAAATCTGGAGTTTCAAGGCCCTCTTTCAACAGTTTCAAGGCCCTCTTCTTGAACGAACCAGTGAACATCATTAAACTCGTCTTGTTGATAAGCATCATTTGTCACAGGATCTACATCATCCTCAACTATCACTCCACTTGTATCCTCGACCTCCGGAACATCCCACACGTTTCTCAATTGCACCTTTTGTACAACTTTCCAGGGTGAACCCAACTTACAGTCATCGAGATAAAACACTTGTTGGGCTTCCATAGCAAGTATGAATGGTTCATCATCATACCACGTAGAGCTTGTATTAATGCTAGTAAGATTATAATCATACCGTATCATTCTTCTTCTTTCGTCTCTACTTGATTTGTCGGTGTTGAACCATTTACACTTGAATAAGAAAACTTGATTCATATCTAAGTACGTTAACTTCACAATACTTAGCAAAACACCATAATAATCATGACTTCCGCCAATAAAAACTCCAGGGACATACACCCCACTATTTTGAGTTGTCCGATGATCATCAAGATCTTTTGTATGATATCTAACTCCATCCACAATAACAACCAGTGTATGTATGAACACGTAAGATCTGGTTTAAGACATGCTAGAACAATAAAGATTTCTCAATCAGTTTCAATCCATCAATCCATTTTCTCGTTTTTTAATCATCTACGAATAACAATTGAAACAAGAAAGTTTAGCAATAGTGGTCATATACAATAACCAAAACTACTCTTTAAAATTGTGTATGAACTTACTTTTTTTTTCAAACCAATCAGGGAACTATTTTTCTTGTCTTTCATACAACTTATGGTTACTTGTTTGCCCTTAACTCATGCCTCGTGCTCCTACAGGAACAAATTAGATAATTCAATCTCTAATCTGAATTAAAAAAAATTGAACTATACACCAAAGCAAAAAAAGACCACTTACTTGAGATAAGGTTTCTAACCTGCGTCACAGTTGTATAGTACATACAATGAGCTTTATTCACTTCGCTTCCGGTCCAGTAATATATATTTTTTCACGGCAGAATGGACGAACTTTCTGAGAGAAAATCGATAAACCATCTACTACTTGGTCATCTTCTACATCGACATTTCGTTCTGCCCGATTGATACGGGTTTCAATCTCACGAAAATACATAGAACAAAATGTCACTGCTTCATTGACAATATATGCTTCTGCAATAGAACCTTCAGGTCGAGCTTTATTTGTAACATACTTTTTATATGTTCCTAAATTTCTCTCAATAGGATACATCCACCGATAGGTAACTGGACCACCAAGCAAAGCTTCACGAGGTAAATGGACTGCCAAGTGAACCATTACATCAAAAAAAGCCGGTGGAAAAATTCTCTCTAATTTGCACAATATTATAACAATCTCCTTCTCCATTCTTTCCAAGTCTGACACCTTTAAAGTTTTTGCACATATCTGTTGGAAAAAAATGGCCAGCTCAACAATTGCAGTGCACACATCCTTGTCCAAATATGAACGAATACCAACTGGGAGGAGGCGTTGAAGTAAAACATGGCAATCATGACTTTTTAAATTATGTATCTTCCCATCGACAATGTTCACATTTTTGCAAATATTGGCAGCATACCCATCAGGAAATTTGACAACTTTGAGGAACTTACAAAACAGCCTACGGTATTCCAATTTCAAAACATATCTAGCATGAGGCTTCTTCAATTTATTCCCTTGACGTGTGAGATGCAATTCTTTTCTTATCTTCCTATCTGCCAAGTCCAAACGAGCCTTGTTGGTGTCTTTTGTTTTCCCATCTATATTCAACAAAGTACCAATGACACTATCACATATATTTTTTTCAACATGCATCACATCAATATTATGTCTCAACCTGAGCTTGGACCAATACTCTAACTCAAAAAGAATACTCTTTCTAGTCCAGTTTAGCTCATGAGGCTCACGGTGTCGCTTTAAATCAGGATTGTCAGGATGTTTTCCAGGCCTAGCTTTATAAACACGATCTAATTGCCGCAATATGTCATCCCCAGAAAATAATCTGGGAGGAGGACGATCTTCAACTAAACCGTTAAAATATTTACTCCTTCTCCACTCAAGATCCTCAGGCAAATTTTGTTGAGCTCCCATAAAACATAATTTTCCTCTCAACCCCTCTGAAGTTACATCTTCGTTACAAACAGGACAAGCTTTGTACCCTTTTGTGCTCCACCCAGATAAATTTCCGTAAGCAGGAAAATCATTTATAGTCCACAATACACATGCCCGCAAATTAAAATTTCTCCCAACAGAGGCATCAAAAGTTTCAACTCCAATATCCCACAATTCTTTTAATTCGTCTATTAATGGACGAAGATACACATCAATGTCTTTCCCAGGTGCTCGAGGACCAGGTATGAGTAATGACATCATTGAATACACTCCTTTCATGCATTTCCAAGGAGGCAGATTGTACGGCACTAGCATAACTGGCCACATACTATAACTAGTGCTCATGTTTCCAAATGGATTAAAACCATCTGTAGCAAGCCCCAACCTCACATTTCGACAATCTGCAGCAAAATCAGGATACTCTTGATCAAAGTGTTTCCACTCGGCAGAATCAGCTGGATGTCGTAGGAAACCCTCTTCATTTTGTCTTCTTTTTTTATGCCATTTCATTTCAGTCGCTGTATGTCTTGACATATACAACCTCCGAAGTCTCGGCTTCAATGGAAAATAACGCAAGACTTTTTGTGGAACTTTCTTGCGTTTGCCATCACAAGACTTGTATCTCGGCTCCTTGCACACTGGACATTCATCCAGTTTCTTATTCTCTTTCCCATAAAACAGTGCACAGTCATACTTGCATGCATGTATGGATTCATACCCCAAGCCCAATTCTAGCAACATATTTTTGGCTTCATAGTTCGATGTTGGTATGGATGCACCTTTTGGATACGAGTCATTTAACAATTACAGTAGATTTTTAAAACTTTTATTGCTCCAACGACCATCTATCTTGATCTGCATTAATTTTATAATAAAAGATAATGCAGAGAACTTTGTACAACCCGGGTACAGTTCTCGTTGAGCTTCATTAAACAAATAATCATATTTGTTAACATAAATATCGTTCTCATCATCTGTCTCCATACTTATAGCCCCTTGGACATCATTTAACATGTCCAACATCGCAGCATTGTCATCATCATCATCATCGCTGTCACTTTCAAAATCCTCATACATTTGGTCGTCTGCGACATCAACAAAATCTTCCCCGTGCTCAGTCCATGTCGTGTAATGTTGTGCAAACCCATTTACAAGTATATGTCTGCGTATCTCGGGTAGAGAAAGACACGGCAAGGCATTTTGACATTTAACACAGGGGCAACGCGTCTTATTTTCATGATCTAGGTGTTGTTTCGCAGTATCCAAAAATGTTTTTAAACCATTGGTGAAGTCAGGGTTGTGAAACCTATCTCTAACAAACATCCAACTTCTGTCCATCAGGTACCTATAATAAAAAACAAGGGGTTCCCCATTGAGAAACAGTATGACCAATCATAAAAAAGATACATAACCAACACTTGTACCTATGATCTAACTTACATGTGGTTAATCGATAATTATAATATTTTTTTTGTTAATTAAGTGATAAAAATGAGATATTAACGTTGATTATTGATTTATTGAGGTACACTTCAACAGCCATAGACAAAATCAAGCATAAAAGAACTAGTTACTACATGGTTGAGCTTCATTATCAGGGAGGACTAGAGAATAATCATTGTCTATGTTTTATACCCATTTTGGGTGGGTGAATATTTCTTTTACCATCCGAAAATACCAACAGTAAAGTGATTTTGTCTCAAAATCCTTGAGGGCCAAGTCAAATTACAATATTAAATGATCTGCTCATCTTGGAAAAGGATATAGATTCAAGACTATTTTAGTAACATATTTAAGGAAAATGTTTTTCACCTTTTTACATCAAAAATAGAAATAACTAAAATGTTTTACACATCTCTAAGCATTTGATTGTTTTACCACCCCTAAGCATTTGACACCAGCAACAGAAAAACAGGATTTTACATATGCATCTGCTATCTACATCTCTCTTCTACTATCTCAAAGCATTGAAACCATCTCTTTCCCGGCAAATGAAGTGTGTGACTGTACAAAATATTTAGCTTATCATGTGGAAAATAGTGATAGCCTAATAGCATAATGACATAACTTTAAAAGAAAACTATAGCATAGTGTATTCAGGACGTCACCGATCTTAGCTACAGAATTTCTGGCTCTGCATCAGTTCTCAACGATATAGACCTTATGGGAAATCCTTTAGGGTGTAATTGTCAATTCTTTTCTACTTTATAGATAATCAGATGTAATTGGTAAAGAAATTCCAGCCTCAATTTTTCGTGCAACAAAAACAAAGAAGATCAGCGATAAGAGTTGGCCATTTAAAGAGGACTTGTCCTGTGCCTGAGTCCTGGAGGAGCAATGTCCGTCTGGAAAAGTTGCTTACAATAAGAGAGCAGACTACATTCTTTCTTTGAATATACCACTTCATGAAGCGACAAATAAAGGTTTTCCCTTGAAAAGCCTATAAATACGGCTGTTTTTCCTGCTTGAACTCCTATTAATGATCTATATTTCCATAATTCAGAGCAGGTTGAAGAATTTAACAAGCTGAAGGCAACAATGAAATTGGAAGGCAAAGAAGTGTAAGTTACAGATCATTTTTGTATTGAAAACTGTCTTCCAACTATGGAAAACTGTCTTCCAACTATGGACTATATCCTCAGTAAGCTTTTTCTTGCAGAGCTAATGATGAAGTTGTACGGCCAAGAGTGCCTCTAGAAGCATGTCTAGCAAGCTTTTTAGCTCCTGAGGAGGTGCATGATTTTTACAGTACAGCACTAAATTCCAAGACCACAGCAATCAAGTAAGTCATTGATTGTATATAAGAAAATGACATTAAAATATAATTTCTCCCTCTAGCCTCGGTTTATGTATTGTATTCTTTCAATTTGTTCCTTGCCAGTTTATATGAGATGATGTGTGCTGCCTTTTCTCTTTATTACAATGAACATCAAATTAGTAATTGAGTTTAGCGCATTCTGTTAGTTTTTGACTGATTTATTTCATCGAGAACTGGTGAAAATTCTAGTCAGATTATTACTTCTTACTCCATTGTTCTTTTTAGAAATATTCTTTCTGAGGAATAGGTTCCACCCATGTGGTTGCTCCTCCAGGACTCAGGCACACGACATGTCCTCTTTAAATGGCCAACTCTTGTCGTTGATCTTCTTTGTTTTTGTTGAACGAAAAATCAAGGCTGGAATTTCTTGACCAATTACATTTGATTATCTATAAAGTAGAAAAGAATTAACAATTACACCCTAAAGGATTTCCCATAAGGTCTATATCGTTGAGAACTGATGCAGAGCCAGAAATTCTGTAGCTAAGATCGGTGACGTCCTGAATACACTATGCTATAGTTTTCTTTTAAAGTTATGTCATTATGCTATTAGGCTATCACTATTTTCCATTTAGGGATTTGCTATAGTTTTCTTTTTAAAGTTATGTCATTATGCTATTATGCTATTAAGCATGTCCTAAATAAACTGAGTCCCCTTGTTCTGTTTACTTTTAGGCACATATCCACATAATAATATTGTTTATGTGAAAACATGCAATTTTGGATTATAAAAATTAAGTTGTTGTCTGCTGGCTATATTGGATCATCTACAAACATATATAAAACATTCTTACTGAGCGCAAGTTCATAAATTTTCAAATAAAACATATATAAAACATTGCTATATTGGATCATCTACAAACATATATAAAACATGGATTATTGACATTAAAGTAGACAACTGTTTCTAATAAGAACAATAGTTAGAAATTATACTACTATGTACATGGTTACGAAGAGTATCAGGTTAATTTTTTTCTTTTAATCCTAAAAATAGTTCATAAATTTTCAAATAAAAATATACTACTATGTACAGAAAAAATTAGAAATTTCAAATTGGAATAGGGAGAGCATGAAATATTTAGATCTTGATTACTGTTTTCCTAATAAGAACAATAACTAAAATTACTTCTTTTTTGTATAAAATAGAAAAGCAGAGAGTTTTTCTCTACATAATTACATGCACAGAATCAACAAGGGATTGGGAATTTTTACAAGTTGAATGAATAATTTAATCTCAAAAATAGGAAAATCCAAAATACCTTTGTGGGGGTGAGGCGATCAGCACATGCAATTGCCAGAAATCGGAAAGGGGTGAGACGCAACCACAATTGCACGAGGTCTTGATCGAGGTCTTGATCGGAAAGGTCTCAAGGTGAGATCGGAAAGGTCTTGATCGAGGTCTTGATCGGAAAGGTCTTGATCGAGGTGAGATCGGAGGTTTTTGAGAGAGGAGGTTTTGAGGTGAGATCGAAGGTCTCGAGGTCTGAGATTGGAGGGGTTTTGAGGGGAAATATAAATCGCTAGGTTTTGGGTCGTGGGGAATTCGCGGGTGTGAGGATGAGAACGGAGCGGTTTTGAGGGATAAATTTGTTGTCAATGAATTCGCGGGTGTGAGGATGAGAACGGAGCGTTTTGGTAATTATAATTCGTTTCCCCCGTTTTTTTAATCCCTACAAATTTAGTTTCCCACCTTAATTTTAATAAAAATATCTATTTTTTAAAATTTACTTTAAGATATAATTAGCAACTGTTTCAAATAGACAGAAAAGATCAGATTTTATAATAACGGATAAAAATAAAACTCACACCTCAATTCGGGGATCACCAAAACTCAAAACAATAATACTGTCCATTAAAATTCAATTAGAGTTCACCAACTGTACAAATAATCAAATCTAAAATAAGAGATTAAGAGGGCAATTGAAATTAACTCAAGTCATTTAAAGTCTGACGATAATCAGACCTTGATCTAGCATAAAACTTGACCTCGATTAATCAAACAGAAAAGATTTATACATATTGAGGAAGAAAATTGAAAGAATCTATGGGCGAAGTAATAAAAGATTGATTCTCAGTACTTACCAAAATTGAAAGCTCAATAGATCGGCTGGATATAAACGAGAACCTCTAAGTTTCAAAGTGCATCACTGCATCGTCGTGTTGAGATTGAGAGAGATATTAGGGTAAATCTATTCATTCTTTTTTGTTCAAATTTTTTTTTTTAGATTGGTCGCTATTTCTCCCGCTATTTTTTCGATACATGTAATTTCTCCAGCTTCCTCACCAGGACATCCCGCTTTTCTTTTAGATTGACGGTATATATGTTAGCTTTGACTCTTTCTTGTTTAAATTACATATTTCTCCATGTACACAGCATCAAAGAGAGTATATCTATTAAGAGGGTTAAATTTGATATTTTACTTTGACCATGTTTAGAGTTTAGGGTTTAGGGTTTAGGGGTTAGGGGAAAATATAAACATATGTATATCTTTCAGCTATCTTTTCAAAGAGAAAATTTGTTGTGATCAAGATTGAAAGATCTTACTACAATAGGATACCTGATTGAGGCATTAAAACATACTCAAAGTGGAAATATCTTGTTGAGGCATAAATATCTAATTGAGGCGGATATATCTATACAAGCTTAGAATGTATGATTTAATGAGTGTTTAGAATCGAAGTAATGCCTAAACTTGTGAGGAGAATCTCCCACATCTCAAAGCTAATGTAGTTTATATCTATTTTCATTGACAAATAGGAATAAAAGATTTCATTGCATGTTTGGTTTATATCTATTTGGCGGGTTTTGCACATTTTTCCTTCAAACTAATAATGAGGAAACTATTATTTCCTTGCTAATTGATTCTTTTAACAAGGAAAGGGTTCTTAACGAGGAAACAGTTCCTCGTAAAACATAAATTTTAGCGAGAAAACCTTTAATTTGTCGTAAATAAATTTGACAGGTGTTGCAAATTTTTCTGCCAAATTAGTAGTGAGTAAACTATGATTTCCTCGCTAATAAGTTCTTTTTAACGAGGAAACGGTTCCTCGTAAAAATAAAAACTTTTAGTGAGGAAGCCTTAAATTTGTCACCGTAGAAATTGACGGGGGTTTTTTCCCGCCAAACTAATAATGAGGAAACTATTATTTCCTCGCTAATTGATTCTTTTGATGAGGAAATGGTTCCTCGTAGATTATGGATCTTCAGCGAGGAAATCATATTTTGTCGTTGTTATATTTGGCGGGTTTTCCTCTATTTTTCGCGAAAAGAATAGCGATGAAATGATTATTTTCTCGTTAAATGTGCATTTCGTGATGAAAAAGTTCATCTCCAAAATCTCATATTTCCTCGCCAATAAAATAACTAGTTAGGAGACCAAATCATGATCATCTTTAGTGAGGAACTAAAATTTTCATCGTAGAAGGTGGTCTACTGTGAGGAAAATATATTCCTCGTAGAAGACCTACTGATATTTACAGAGGAAAAAATATTTTCCTCGTCGAAAGTGATATTTGTTGAGGAAAATAATTTTCTCGCAAAAAAGTTGGTCGCTAAAAGACCTGTCTGTTGTAGTGTATGTTGTTTATATATTCTTACATTATTTCATCATATAGGATATATCTCTTTATTCATATTATATATTCTTGCTCATAACATATTGTATATTTATCTTGTAAGAATAATTTATTAATAAGTTTTAATTAGCATAAAATCGGAATTAGATTAGCACAAGACCCTAATCCCCCCCCCCCCCCTAACAATCTCATCAGTCGACTGCCCCCTCATACTTAGTAAGCGGAACACTAATTTTGGGGGAACCGAGGGGATTGGTTCGTAAATACATCGGAAATCATTTCGCATGAATTGTTCCACAGTTTGAGGGGGGGTCGGGTCCAGGGAATCGTGCAACTATGCATGAAACCCTTAGTCAGGATGTTATGCCGCAAAAGTCCGGTCGTCGCCATTGCCTTCCACTCTAATGGCCACCACCGACGCCAACCACACGATAAAACTGTGGGACCTCCGGAAGTTTGAGTACCTTCATACTTATGGTGGTCGCGCCCAAATCCTTGATTTCAGTCAGAAGCGGTTGCTCGCAATGGCGAGTGGATCTCAGGTTCACATATGGAAAGATTCTTCTAGGGGTCAGGAGTATGGGAAATATATGATTCATTCAATGGTGGAGGGTTGTTAGGTCAGAAAAGTATGTTTTTCGACCATATGAGGGTATTTTGGGGATTGGACATTCAATGGGTATTCCATCGATTCTTGTTTCAGGAGCGGGTGAGCCTAATTTGATTATTGGGAAGTGAATCCTTATGAGACGAAGAAACAGAGGAGAGAGAAAGAGGTGCATTCTCTCTTTGATAAGCTTCAGCCTGAGATGATTATGTTGGATCCGAGTAAGACTGGGACCGTGAAGCTAACATGAACTGGAGAGAAACCGAGTAAAAATGAGTTAGAGGAAGAGAGGGAGGTGGCAATTGAGGAAGAGACGAAGAGTAAACCAGTGAAGAATAAGACGAAGGGGAGGAGTAAAGTCGAGTAAAATTGCGAGGAAGAAAGAGGAGGAGGTGTTCAGGTCGAAGAGGTCAATTTTGGATAAGCAAGAGGGGGAGGAGCAGGCGCTGAGAGAATTGCGGAGGCCGCCGAGCAGTTACCGAAGTTTCTTCAACGCTTCGCTCGGAAGAAGGCAGTGTAGCTCTTGAATGGTTGGATCAAATTCACAGAATTTTATGTTATCTTTTTGAAATAGTTTTGCCGGGATTAATAGATGTGATTTTTTTTGTCAGTGAAAATTTTTTATTTCATAACCAAAATGAAAGAGTTTATGTACACCTAAATGCTCAGTACAATCAATTGAGAAAGCAAAAAAAAATTGTTGAAACAAAAAAACACAGCACCTCAAAGGACTGCTTGATCCCAAAATACATATAATGAACTATTGAGCACTAAAGTCATAATATCAAACTGAATTTCTCTCGTCAATTGATCTGTGGATTTATATTTCTGCTGAAAAAATCTGACATTACGCTCTCTCCATATGCAATAAATTGTAGTTGTTAAGGCCATCCTCTTAATTTTTTGCTTGAATCTCTTTCCTCTTAACCTGTTGGAATATCAATCCAATATATGGTTCCATTGACATGATTTCCAATTGAACTTCAACCACTCCATGATGCAATTCCAAACATTACTAGAGTATGAGCATTCGAAAAATAAGTGATCTCTATTTTCCAGACTTGCACCAGAACAGAGGTAGCAAACATTTGTGTCAATTATTCTTCTCCTCAGAAGCCTCTCTTGTGTGAGTAATCTGTCCTAAAACACCAACCAGCTCACAAAAGAGTGTTTAGGAGCATTCGATTCCTCCCAAACAATGTTGTACCATGGCACATTGGTCGTAGGAGGAGAAAGAGCATTATACAGTGTTGACAGCTTGAGCTTAGCATTTTTGTAACAAGAACTTATAAACATTTTCAGGTTGTTAATTCCCCTACTGAAACCAATCATTTTATCCCTGACCTTTAACAATTGCTTCCAATTCCAAGAGTATCCTAATCTAGCCTTAACTTACCAAATGTCCATGTGCCTTAAGTATGTTCCATGGATCCATTTGATCCACAAAGATTCCTTGTTGATGTGAATAAACTAGATGGTACATAATGCAGAAGCAACATTCTAGTTTGAGGCGGAAAAAATACCCAAACCTCCTTATTTTTCACCCAAACAAACTCTCTCCCAGGCAACTAGAGAAGATCTTGTTCTGTCAGATTGAGCAGATTGGGTGTGTTCTAGATTTTGTGATATTTATGTGCGAGAATGGGTGTGTTCTAGATTTTGTGATCAAATAGCATATTGATTCTTTCCTCTCTCGGTAAGAGTAAATTCTGGCAAAGGGCTAAGTGAGGGGTTAAGAAGAGTTAATCATTTTTAGCCTATCAAACATAAAAAGTTATGAGTCATATAAATTGAGTTGACCCATCATAATTTGCTAAACATAAAAATAATAAAAGAGTTTATAAATCTCTTTAGAGGGGTTAAAATGAGTAAACCCTTCAAAACTAAGGCTTTATAAATCCACCTATTTTAAAGGATTGAGAGGCAACTCTTCTATTTATAAAAAAAAACAGTCATAATCTTTTTTATTTTCAAATACAAAAAAAAACACAAGAATTAAAATAAATTAACTTAATGAATTAAAGATTTTAACTATTCAGATTAACAAATGGATTAATTATATTAACCCTTCTTTCTAACCCTTTGCTAAACAGGCCCTTAAGGTTTATTTATGCCCTATAAGATGCTTTATGATGCCTGCTAATGTTTTTATATTGTTACCTATCCACCGGCTTTGTTATATAAATAAACTATAGGGAATGTTTCGCTCTTTCCAGGATTATGTACGTGAGGTTGCTGTTCAGATTAAAACTTATGCGAACTGCGCCCTTTTCGTCACACTTGAGCTGCTTTACGATTACTAGTCATAATATAATAAAAACTAAATATCAAAAAATCTTCCTTAATTTTGAACGATTATTATATAGCCCCCGTAGCTTTTAAAATATCATAAAATTCCCTTTAAGTTAGGGGTTATCAGAAAGCCCCTTTCTATGTATATTGCTAGTCATAATTATATAATGAAAAATAAACATTAGAAAACCCCCCCTTAACGTTGGACAATTACTAGAATATCACCCTCATAACTTTCAAATATCAA